>NW_026889774.1:23220000-23405000 GCF_033153115.1 Saccostrea echinata
AAATACTCAATATAAAGCTGTTCCCAAAATTTTGCATTCATAGGGTGAGTTTATGTTAGCAAACTTTTCCAAAGTGCCATGATATTTGGTTCTTGTCGAAGGGAGGGACCAAATCAACGTGAGGGAATGGTTTAACAACATACAAAATATAACGTTTTACAATAGAAATTAACCCTTTGTTTCTCTATATATTTTATCACACCTCTAGTGTGTTTCTTGTTATTTTGATAAGAATAATGATGATTAATTGCTGCCTAGTCCAATTGTACAGCCCCATATAGTAATTATGGTATTTGTACCCTGTTTACCCTTTACCGGTCTGCAACAAGTCTGGCGAGGATCTATGTGAGTAATTTTCGAACATAATTTGGTTCATTTTTGCATACTCAAAATATGAAAACAGTCATGTATTTTATAATGGATTTAAGCCTTGAACTCAGTTGTAGTTTTCTTTGTGACCTGGATGGAAGGAAAAATGAACAAGAAATTTATTTGCAGAGGTTTTCTATAAACTTGACAACCATCCTAGAAAATAAATGTTTCATCCAGGTAGGGCAAACGAGAGAAAAAAATAAACCCTGGACAAGAATTGTACACAAAGAGTTTACTGACTTTGACCTTTCATCTATAAAAATTAGAAAGAACGTTTGCTCTAGACAAGTATATGTTTATGCAAAGAGATTTTCTTACCTTCACCTTTCATCTAGAAAATTGGCTCAATGTCACCGCAAATCCTCTACCCGGGAGACTCTAAGTATAAAGTATGAGCTGAAAAGAGCCAAGCGGGGAGAAAATATGCTCTGAACAAGGATTTTACACAAGGAGGTTTTCTTTACCTTGACATTTGTTTGAAAAAAATGGCTCAAGTCCTTGAACACCCTTCGCCAATGGATATTCTGTGAGTAAAGTTTGAGCCAGGTAAGGCCAAGGAGAGAGAAGACATACTCTGAACAAAGTTTTCTTATGCAAAGCTATTTTCTGACGTTGATCTTTCATCTAAAAAAATTGATTCAAGGTCACTGCATACCCTCTACCCAAGGACGATCTATTGTTTGAAAGAGTTAAATATCAGCAATTATCAACCTTGCCTTTGAATAGTGCATTCAACCAAAACTGAGGCAAAATAGGGCTATCGTTTCCCACTGTCACATTTGGGTTGTAGGGGTGCCATTAAGTAGTGTTAAGGTTTGGGACCAAATTGTTAGCAATTTTCTCTTTGTCATCTTTGGACAACATTTAAAATAGCACTGCTATGGGTAAGTATTCTTATTTAGTATATCTTGTCAACTTTTTGAGGGATCTCCGGCTCTCTGGCCCTGGAAGGGACCAGTAGACTAAACCAAACTTTTTTTACATTGCATTGTGAGATGAAGTTAAAGAAAGACTACTACCTCCCTTACCTTTGAAGTGTAAAAACAACAAAGTTCAGGTTAGCTTACTGGCCCTTTTCCTTCAACAGGACACTTCCAAAACCTGGCAAGTGGTTTTCCCTAAGGTCCTCAACCTTTCACTAGTGTTACTTTGTTCTAGTAGCCAAAGATGCTTTCAAAATGAATGCTTGAAATACGTACCCCACCCATGGCACCACTAGGTGGTACCACTACAGCAACATTCTGATAGCGGGAAATGATAGTCCTAGGGGCCCTCTACCTTGCCCTAATAATGATTTGAAGCACACTTCAAAGAAAAGGGGTATAATAGCTGACCTTTAACCCGTATATTAAAACACAAAGTGAAAAACAACAAAGTTCAGGTTAGCTTACTGGCCCTTTCTCTTTGTCGGGACCCTTCAGAAACCTGGCAAGTTGTTCTCTCTAAGGTCCTCAACCTTTCACTAGTGTTACTTTGTTCTAGTAACCAAAGATGCTTTCAAAATGAATGCTTGAAATACGTGCCCCACCCATGGCACCACTTGGTGGTACCACTACAGCAACATTCTGATAGCGGGAAATGATAGTCCTAGGGGCCCTCTACCTTGTCCCAATAATGATTTGAAGCACACTTCAATGTTAAGGGGGTATAATAACCCGTATTTAACCCGTATATTAAAACACAATGTGAAAAACAACAAAGTTCAGGTTAGCTTACTGGCCCCTTTTTCTTTTTCAGGACCCTTCGAAAACCTGGCAAGTGGTTCTCCCTAAGGTCCTTAACCTTTCACTACTGTTACTTTGTTCTAGTAGGCAAAGATGCTTTCAATATGAATGCTTGAAATACGTCCCCCACCCATGGCACCACTTGGTGGTACCACTACAGCAACATTCTGACAGCGGGAAATGATATTCCAAGGGATCCTCTACCTTGCCCCAATAATGATTTGAAGCACACTTCAAAGATAAGAGGTATAATAGCTGACCTTTAACCCGTATATTAAAACACAAAGTGAAAAACAACAAAGTTCAGGTTAGCTAACTGGCCCCTTCCTTTCCTAGGGACACTTCCAAAACCTGGCAAGTGGTTCTCTCTAAGGTCCTTAACCTTTCACTAGTGTTACTTTGTTCTGGTAGCCAAAGATGCTTTCAAAATGAATGCTTGAAATACGTGCCCCACCCATGGCACCACTTGGTGGTACCACTACAGCAACATTCTGATAGCGGGAAATGATAGTCCTAGGGGCCCTCTACCTTGCCCCAGTAATGATTTGAAGCACACTTCAAAGATAAGGGGTATAATTGCTGACCTTTAACCCGTATATTAAAACAAAAAGTGAAAAACAACAAAGTTCAGGTTAGCTTACTGGCCCCTTCTTTTCCAAGGGACTTTTGGAAAACCTGGCAAGTGGTTCTCCCTAAGGTCCTTAACCTTTCACTAGTGTTACTTTGTTCTAGTAGGCAAAGATGCATTCAAAATGAATGCTTGAAATACGTGCCCCACTCATGGCACCACTAGGTGGTACCACTACAGCAACATTCTGATAGCGGGAAATGATAGTCCTAGGGGCCCTCTACCTTGCCCTAATAATGATTTGAAGCACACTTCAAAGAAAAGGGGTATAATAGCTGACCTTTAACCCGTATATTAAAACACAAAGTGAAAAACAACAAAGTTCAGGTTAGCTTACTGGCCCTTTTACTTCCCCGGGACCCTTTCAAAACCTAGCAAGTGATTCTCCCTAAGGTCCTTAACCTTTCACTAGTGTTACTTTGTTCTAGTAACCAAAGATGCTTTCAAAATGAATGCTTGAAATACGTCCCCCACCCATGGCACCACTTGGTGGTACCACTACAGCAATATTTTGATAGCAGGAAATGATAGTCCTAGGGGCCCTCTACCTTGCCCCAATAATGATTTGAAGCACACTTCAAAGATAAGGTGTATAATAGCTGACCTTTAACCCGTATATTAAAACACAATGTGAAAAACAACAAAGTTCAGGTTAGCTTACTGGCCCTTTTTCTTCAACACGACCCTTCGGAAACCTGGCAAGTGGTTCTCCCTAAGGTCCTTAACCTTTCACTAGTGTTTCTTTGTTCTAGTAGCCAAAGATGCTTTCAATATGAATGCTTCAAATACGTGCCCCACCCATGGCACCACTTGGTGGTACCACTACAGCAACATTCTGATAGCGGGAAATGATAGTCCAAGGGACCCTCTACCTTGCCCCAATAATGATTTGAAGCACACTTCAAAGATAAGAGGTATAATAGCTGACCTTTAACCCGTATATTAAAACACAAACGAAAAACAACAAATTTCAGGTTAGCTTACTGGCCCTTTCTCTTTGTCGGGACCCTTCAGAAACCTGGCAAGTTGTTCTCTCTAAGGTCCTCAACCTTTCACTAGTGTTACTTTGTTCTAGTATCCAAAGATGCTTTCAAAATGAATGCTTGAAATACGTCCCCCACCCATGGCACCACTTGGTGGTACCACTACAGCAACATTCTGATAGCAGGAAATGATAGTCCTAGGGGTCCTCTACCTTGTCCCAGTAATGATTTGAAGCACACTTCAAAGATAAGAGGTATAATAGCTGACCTTTAACCCGTATATTAAAACACAATGTGAAAAACAACAAAGTTCAGGTTAGCTTACTGGCCCTTTTTCTTCAACACGACCCTTCGAAAACCTGGCAAGTGGTTCTCCCTAAGGTCCTTAACCTTTCACTAGTGTTACTTTGTTCTAGTAGCCAAAGATGCTTTCAATATGAATGCTTCAAATACGTGCCCCACCCATGGCACCACTTGGTGGTACCACTACAGCAACATTCTGATAGCGGGAAATGATAGTCCAAGGGACCCTCTACCTTGCCCCAATAATGATTTGAAGCACACTTCAAAGATAAGAGGTATAATAGCTGACCTTTAACCCGTATATTAAAACACAATGTGAAAAACAACAAATTTCAGGTTAGCTTACTGGCCCCTTCCTTTCCTAGGGACACTTCCAAAACCTGGCAAGTGGTTCTCCCTAAGGTCCTTAACCTTTCACTAGTGTTACTTTGTTCTAGTAGTCAAAGATGCTTTCAAAATGAATGCTTGAAATACGTCCCCCACCCATGGCACCACTTGGTGGTACCACTACAGCAACATTCTGATAGCGGGAAATGATAGTCCTAGGGGCCCTCTACCTTGCCCCAGTAATGATTTGAAGCACACTTCAAAGATAAGGGGTATAACATCTGACTTTTAATCCGTATATCAATAGACAATGTGAAAAACAACAAAGTTCAGGTTACCTAACTGGCCTTTTCTAGTCATTGGAACCTGTCAAAAAGTTGACAAAGGATACTCCCTAAGGCCCTTAACTTTTTTCCAGTTTAGTGTTAGTTTGTTCTAGTGGTCAATGATGGTTGAAAAATGAAAGCATGAAAGATGTTCCCCACCGTTGGCACCACTTGGTGGTGCCGTTACAGCCTCAAACCGATTGCGGGAAAAATAGTCCTAGAAATCTTCTATCTTGCACAGTAATTATTTAAAGCACACTTATAAGATAAGAGGTATAATAGCTGCTTGAAATACGTAAGCCGCCCTTGGCACCACTTGGTGGTACCACTTCAGCCTAAATTTTATGGCCGTATATAATAGCCCTGTGGACCCTTTTACCTTGAGCCAGTAATTGTTCGAAGCACACTTCAAGGATCATAACTTAAAATAGATTAAATTACCTTCAAACCCTTATCAATGTAAATATTAGGAGTAAGCAAATTTCAGGTTAGCCTTTTTGCACCATCATGTTCCTGAGACCCGTAAAAGAGCCTAAAAGGGATTCTCCCGGAAGTACTTAACCTATCCAATGCTGTTTTATTCTTAAGCGGTCAAAGATGGTGACATTTTCTTCTTTTTGTTTGTTTGTTTGTTTGTTGTGAAACCGCAGAATTTTCCTTATGCAGGTGAGCTTAACTGCCTCCAAGTGTTTGAATTATTAATTAATAATTAAGTGTTGCATTAATTATCTAATTATTAATTATAAATTGTCGAAAATGAGGCATTAAACAGTATTGCGTCAGAGTACTCTCAGTCCTTTGATGAATTTCCTTAGTGGCTGCTAGCTTCTACGGGCTTAATGGCTGCTGTTATTGGCTGCTCGCTTCAGTCTAGTTACAGTTTATCAATTTTTCAGCTAAAAAGAAGTACACATTTTAATTCGAAAATTTGATAGCCAGTAAACGACACATCAGTGCACAAATATGTATAACAACATATATGTATATGTACATATGCGTTCTATCTTTGACATTTTATCATTATTTATTTATTTATTTTAATTTATTTATTTATTTATTTATCAATTAATTTATTGGGGGGGGGGGGGTAACTGTGTATAATAAATATGTGAAAAACAAGTACACCGTACTTCTTTTTTCTTTGGGTGAATTGCATATAGAGGTTTTCATCATACTTGAGTATGTGAACAAGTTAAGACGATATCTGTTTAACATCATCTGTCCAGAGACCGCACACGTCAAGAGAGTTTTTTTTAATGAAATCTTTTCCAAAACGGTGTTGTTGATCCATGGAATTTCGCGATTAACATTCAGCAGGATTTCATTGATGACTTATTGATGATTCTATTAATAATTCTAAATATGAAATATTTAAATCATTCATTAAAATTCCCTAATTTTAAGAACCGTTGGGTGCCCTCTCCTAGCTAAATCCATCTCTGATTAATCGTCCGATACCGTACGACATCGCATTGTGTATCTGTGTGTGTGTGTGTTGGGGGGGGGGGGACATCAAAATAAAAGTCTTGTAAAATGCATCATCGAGTTATCTTTCTTTATTCACCAACCAGATCTACAGGACTAGCCTGTTCTACCTTTGATGAACTTGAATCTGATTTACTCTTCGAAGACATCTCTTGAGACAGAATGAGAGACAGAAAATCGGTGCGAATGAAATTAGTACCTATAGCCTCCTTTATCTTCATTTTTTAACCCACCACTGTTTGCAAATAACTCAAAAATGAGTCTCTTGTTTCTTCAATGTTCAACATATACTCACAGTTCACTTTAAAAGGATGAAATTCTTCAAAATCACGTTTCAGTGTTTAAAACTTTTAATATTCCAGTCAACCAAGGTGAGTTCGATCTACTCTACCTATATACTGGATTCCTTAACTTCATAAAAATCCTTACAAACAAAGATACATTGCCGGATCCAGCAAATCCTCTACCAAGCCCCTATCTTCACTCCTTACAAAAATATTAACTGCTGAAAGAGAGAAACTTCAGACGTACGGTGCATATTCTAGAAGTGATGTTAATCACATGTGGATTCTCAAAAACTCCAAAGAACTTTCAGAAAATTTAAAATCACCAATTTTTTCTAAAGTCAATAACACCAAAACGTACGATTTTCTACACTTTATATATACAACCATTCCTCACGATAAATTAAAACTTAGGCTTTCTGATATCATAGATAATTGCTTCTTCAATAAAAATGTAACTCGGAAATTTTCATCTCTTGTGATTGGTCATAAACAAAATAAATAAAAATTATCACTTTGCTTAAAATCATTCTTTCTACGCAAAAGTACTCTGAAGTATTAAAAGGATGCTGCAGTTCCTTATATTGACAACATTTTTGTAGTCTTCGGAAACCAGGTTTTCCAACAAACTGTTGGAATTGCGATGGGCACTAATTGTGCTCCTTTATTAGCTGACCTGTTTTATATTCCTATGAAGCAGAATTTATTCAAAAACTTGAGAAGAAAACACGTTGTGGCCTTCAACTCGACATTCAGATGTTTTATCAATTAACAAAAAAAACTTTTTGTGACTGGCAGAACTCAAGAATTCATGGTTTGCATTTATACAGAAATTACGATAAAATAGTGAATAACAGAGATGAACTAGTTTATTATGAGAAGCATTTAAGATGTGTTTGTGAAACACTGATGCCCGCATATATGGCGGCCTATGGCGAAGGTTAAAGTTTCTCAAATGCAAGTTAAAAGGTCAACAGATAAAAAATGTTTCCCAGAGAAAGGATTGTCTCAGTGAATATACCTGTAATATATATGAAAGCCAATGCATCAACCGTTCAGTATGGTCAAGGTAAATGTTTTTCAAATGTAGGTCAAGCTCTAAGGTCATTGTGTAAAATTGTAAGTATCCAAAAAATTGTTAGTATCCAAAAGAAGGTTCTGTCACAAGGAAAATACATGTGAAATATGAAAACCCTAGTTCTAACTGATCAAAAGTTATGGCCTAGGCTAAAGTTTTTTAAAAAGAGTCAAGCTCTAAGGTCAAGGTAATAAGATCAATGATATTTATATCCAAGGATAGGTCTTGTCACAATAAATATACAGGTGAAGTATGGAAGCCCTAGCACCAGCTATACGAAAGTTATGTCAAGGTAAAAGTTTGATAATTTTTTTGCAAAAGTGGGACAAGCTCCAAGGTCAAGAGGTCAAAAACATTCATACTCAAAGAAAGATATTGTCACAAGGAATACACCTATGAAATATTAAAGCCATAGGTCCAACCAATCAAAAGTTATGGACAAGGTTAAATTTCTTGCAGAAAAACAGACAGACGGACGAACCTTCGATTACGGGGGCATAAAAATGGTATACAAGTCTACAAAACTATATTCTGACGACAAAATTGGAGTTATGAGAAATATTTATTGTTCCCCGCTTTCGCGAAAGTGAGGGGACATTAAATCTCATTCATGTGTCAGTTTTGTCCGTCTGTTCGTTTGCCCGTCTGTCATTCTTTCTGTAATAAAAGCATTAACCTTGGTCATAATTTTTGAATGAGTAAAGATACGGGTTTCATATTTCACTTGTACATTACCAGTGACAAGTTCTTTCCAAATGCACTATGATTTTTGACTCCGTGACCTTGACATTGAAGTTTGACACACTTTTCAAAAATTTTAACAAACTTTTATCTTGGTCAAGATAGGGCTGTCATATTTCACATGTGCATTACCTGTGACAAGACCTTTTCGAACATACTATGATATTTGACCCTTTGACCTTCAAATTTGACCCAATTGTCCAAAGTCTTAACACTGCTAATTACTTTTGAATGAGAAAAGATAGCGCATTTATATTTGACATGTGCATAACCTGTTTCAAAACTCTGGGTTTTGACCTCATGACTTTAAAGTTAAAACTACAGTCATTTTTTTTTTATTTTTATTTTTATTTATTTATTTTTTTTTTTTTACAATAGTGAGAGAAACTATAGGGCTTTCAGATTTGACATGTACATTATCTATTATAAAACCTCTCAGAAAGTATTTCTTTTTTGACTTCATGACCTTAACCTAGAAGTTTGAAGGACGCACAAACAAGACAGTTGTACTATGCCATGAATAATTGCATCCAAATCACAAAGATGCCGAAATCAAGAGAGCATAATTCTTTGAATGTGCTTGGTTTACCTGAAATATTAGTATTCATAAGATCATGTAGTAATTTTATACTATCATTGGTTTGTTTTTTTTTTCACTGATTATTGTAATCATTTCATATTTAGATTCAGGAGCAAAAGAATCAATAAATAAAAAAAAACTATATAGAAATAAAAAAAAATGTGCATCGGCCGGGAATCGAACCCGGGCCGCCCGCGTGGCAGGCGAGCATTCTACCACTGAACCACCGATGCGTTATAACAGGGAGAAAATAATATAAGGAATTATTTTAATACGTACAATAAAGTCCATTTTCCTTTTTTTCATGATTCTGGGGTCCTATTTTGCAAGGGATTTTGTCAACTAATTACAGAGCAATCATGAATTAATATATCTATCTTATCTGTCTTTATTTTAAATGTTTCTAACTTGCAATAAATACATATGACACGTGCTAAATATTTAAAAATAACATGGTAACGATGGTAATGGTTTGCCTGATTTTTTTCCACTGAAAAATGAGAACCAAAACATTGTCTTTATTGTCATTCACTCTAATCCGACTTGTACTCCATCGGTCATCATTGTCCTGCAAGCACTTGTCGCGACCTTTACCTTCGTGTGTTTTCACCTGGAGTGGGCGGGGCATGTTATTCATACGCAGTAAACATAAAAATTCGAATTTGCAAATGTGATTTCTAATGCAATATTTATTAAAGCGACATTTTAAAAGGCAAACTGTTCTTTTGAAAAGTTTAAACTAAAAAGCTCAGATTGTTTTGGTTAGTTTTATAGAAAAGAATAATTTTGTCCCAACGAACTATTTTAAGACACACATTTACTCCGCCCATTCAATCAACTTTGAGTGGAGCATGGCCGACCTCAAACATTACATGATAGTGGAAAGAAGAAAGTCGGCAAAGAAATGCAAGGTGTAATATTATTCCTGAGACTGAAGAAATTGTGTATTGAATCTATATGACAAAGGTATGACTGATTCAATGAATAATATATTTTTATCACAATCTCCTTGGATTTGGTTGACAAAGTTGTGGTGTAATGTTTAGCAAAGTCGGATCCATGACACGCTTGACAGTGTGATCAGAAAGTGAAAATTGCTTTTACTTATCAGCTGGTAAGATTGTGCAGATAGTGTCATTTAAATGATTTTATTATTTTTTTTTTTGCTTTAATCTGACATCTTTCAAAATCAGCTTTTTTATATGCAGTTAATATATTTTGTGCTATAGCAGAATATCGTGATTATATACAGACAAGTATAGAATATTGCTGTTTTAGGAATTTTTCTCTTCAGATCACTAATTTGCCTTGTTTTCTCAGCATGTGTCTAAAACAGTGAACATATTTATTCAGTTTATTGCCAGTGTTGATCTAAGTTTTATCAGTATTGTACTTCAATTCACCTATCACCAAAATTTATATTTAAACTTAAAAAATCTTCAATTATATATTATCATTCAAAATGTCAGATTGACAGTATAACTAAAACATGAAACAAAATATTTCACAATTCATTAAAAGAACTGGACTAGTACATACTGTGCTACAAGTAAATATATAGTAAGCAAAAATGATGAAATGTCTTAAACTATCTTCATAGTATGGGGGAAAAAAAGAGTTATATAATAATATAATATTAATATTGTACCTATCAGATGCAAAGTTTCAGATTGTTTCATAGCACACTCCTTCTTAATATTTTATGGGGTCTTAACCTAACCTCTTGACATCAATTACTTTCATTCATCAGCGAACATTGACAAAAATTAAATGTTGATAAAGAGTGGCTGATGTCAGTGAATCATTTGTTTGTTTAGTGGTTTGTTTAACTGCAGGATTTACTTTCTTATTAAGGTATTTGAATTTAAATCATGACAAATGGTATCGAGTGAGAGGGCACCGTAGATAGAACACTTAAGAAAATACACACCTTTTATGAACAAGAATAACTACTTATATAAAATTTGGGTTCGAAGACTTTGGAAAAAATACAGGATATTAATTTTGTTTCCCTGATCCATTCAAACAAGGTTATTGGCCCAAACTGAGAGAATTTATGTCTCATGTTTACCCCATGTTCACTAGATCAATCATCTTTTTAAATCTGTGGGGGTATTTAAGCCTGTTTTTTTTTTTTAAACTTGTATTTTTTTTCCTTTGGTGTGTGTTATTCAGTGGGGGTCTTGTGTTGAGCTGGTGATTTAGGTCTAGCAGTGACCCTGCTAGTTTATACAGGTTTCCTTAAATCACATAGATCACACAGGGAAGTCCTGTCTCGATGACATGTAATCAAAGCATGGTTTTATCAGCTGGTCATGGCTTTGTTATTATTACTGTCTTGCAGGTACTAAGTCACTTTCTTTTCTGGAAGGGAAAAAACAGTAAAAATGCTGTTAGTCATGCAAGAGTTCTGATGGCGTCCTAAAGTTTTTAGACACAGGTAGAGAGGAGTCGTTTTACCCATATAAAAATCCCCACCTACTTACCTGTCCAAGGACTATTAGGGACGGAGTGATTGTAATCTGTTTAATGTTCTGGGCAGACACGGTACATAATACAGCTGTACTTTTTAACTTTATCCGCCACTCTATCATGCTTAAGGTGTTTATTATCCTAGCTTGGGTGTTGAGCATTTAATGACTGGTCCAGAACAATACAGTTGCGACCATTTTCAGTAAGATAAGGGGACAGAAGTCAAAACACGTACAATACAGGAATAGAGTCAGATACATCTTGGCAAAAATTCAGGACACATACACAACATGAAAGACTTCAGTCTGATTGATCCAAGTATTTAATAAATTAATTCTTTTATTTTTCAAGCAAAAGAGAATTTATAACTTTTATGCGGAGCTTTTCAGGCTTGTTTGCCAAAGAGAGTGATCCAGGTAATGACCAAATATCAGTATTGAACACTGTCATTTTTAATCTTTCACTATACCAAGTAAGGTTTAATTGAATATAAGTAGACTGCAAGTTTTCATTTTTTTTTTGTATTAAAGATTTGTTATGTGTGAAATATATGAAAATTCCAGTTTTCTATTACCAAGGTAATTTTTTGGAAAGTATTTTTTTGTCCATTTCAAGTATTATTTGTTGTTGGCGCCATACAAGGCAGGCTGTTTTGTAAAGATTTATGTTGGATACAACATCTGTGTTTGAACAAGACGTTTCATCTGTATATGTTTGCAGTCATTGATGCAGCATTGTGCAGTGAATCATCTTGGTATGAGATGATGGTCTTGTCTCAGTTCTATTGATTTTGCAGATCATCTGAAATTGTTCGGATTGCATTGAAATCTTCTGCCTTTGACATTTCAACAAACACTGTAGTCTTCTGCAAGAGTGAAGATCAAGAAAAGACCCTGAGCACTTGATCATCCTTAAGTCTTTCGGCCTTGGCTGTGTGTCATGCCATGTAAATTTGTATGCAATAGGCACAAAAGATTTTGTGTATTTATCAATATTACAAGGATTTTTTGTCCACTCCTAGGTTGGAGTTGTTTGTTTTTGAAAGTTCTGGGCTTTTATTGTACATTTTGAGATTTAATTTGATGGATTGTTATGACAATCTTGGGCCGTCTCACTGTCTCCCGTTTGGCTGACATCAACATCAATGGCCAGTGAACCACGGTAATCTACCACACTTCCTAACACATAAACCACCACACATGACATAAATACTATCAGAGTTTACCATCTTTTTTTTCGGCACAGCTTTGTAGTTCATGTATGGAGTACCCACATCGACTGCTCTCTGCCCATATCAAGTTTTACTCTTTTTTTGTACTGGGCTGGTCTGATAAATACCAATAGTTATTTCACCTCTACAAATAAGTATTACTGCACTGTTTTTGTTAAGGTTTTAGAGGGGAGGTGTTAGTGTGTTATGATAAGTACAATGGTGGAGTTTTATTTTGATAGGTCTAACAAATGTCATCTTTTGTTGGGGCCACAGACCTTAATTTGTGTTCTCTTTCTATACTGATTGTGGGGGTCAGAGGTTCTTATCAGAGAGAGGTGATTTGTTTGGGGGAGGTTTTACCTGAGTTTAACAGCCCTGATTTGTTAGAATAACACTGATACAGGTTGCTGATGATACAAAGGCTTCATATAGATGTTGTTATTTTCTTGTTGAACCCTTGTCAAAATATTTGTACATGTACAAAGTTATCAACCATCTCTTTTACTGAGGTTGATTGAGTTCAATAAATACTTGAAGCCTCTTCTGATAATTCTATTAAGTTATTTTAGGTCTTTTGGAGGAAAAAAGAAAACTGGGTGTATTTTTTTATAGGTTGGTGTATTTATATCACTCCCACATAGTATATTATAAACATGTTAAGAGTGCTTGTATAACAAACATTTATGAAAAGTTTGTCCTCTGAATTAGCAAAAAAACATGTATACAACCTTCCAAATGAAAACACTCGTGGAAATGTGGGGTAATCGGCTAATTACAGCCTTTTGAATATCAGACATTATACACATCTCGTTACATCTATGCCAGTAACATTGGAGACATGTTTATTTCTGTGCGACTGTACACCTGTGTACATAAACTATATAGACAGAATATATCGCCAATATTTGGACAAGTAAAATTAAAGTTTGTTGACTTTAGGATAGGACAGATAGTAAAATTGGCCGTACATAATGCATCAGCTGTTCTTATTCATCATCTCGAAACTGAAAATATGTAATCGTTACAACCACAGAGTTATTTATTCGTTTGCAATTTGGGTGTAATTTATTGCATTAAATATGCATCTCATTGTGGTTTTGTGTATCTTAAGACTCTTACAGCATTATTCAAATATTTTTTATTCAAATTTTTAAGGTCTTTATTAAGTTAATGAAGAAAAGACTTTAACGACTATATGTACTGCACCCTTTCTCTGACTATTGCATAATCTGTGTTTCGTAAGTGTATTGAATTTGAAAATCACCCAACATTTATGTAACTGTCGCCTTTAATTCCCATTGATTAGCTGCAAGTATATTATTGTTGACTTTTCACTTCAATTTGGATGTATTTTTGAAGTGCCAAAGATGAGTTCTTAATAGGGGCCCATAGACACAGTCAGACAGGGTTTGACAAGATACAAAGGCCACAGAGTGACATGGGTAAACCACAGCCATTAAACGCTGAATTTGTCAATGGGATTAGGGTTTGGCCAGCTGTGATATACAACTGGTATCATTGTCAGAGCTTTATATGTACCTTATTTCTGGGGACATCCATTGCAAGTATGTGCCAATTCTGGTTAACATCAATTTTACAAGCTGATCATGGGTGTGTTAATGTTTGATAAGAAAATAAAGGATGATCATTGGCTTTGACTACATGTCCATAATTTTGGTTTATATTTTTTTCGTTTGAATACTGCGTGTTCATTTGTATATGGCATACAAAGTGTATTTAAATATAATAATTGGTCAGCTATGTGACATTTTGTGACATTTTCAGTATTGTTTTGTTTGTGTGTATCAAATGATGAGATTTTGGCACTTACTGCGTAGGTATGTATGACACGTACAGTTATTAATATATATATACATACACCTTTCAGTTTATTCTGTTCTTTTTAAAACAATAAATGTGTAAAGGTATATATTTAAATGTGTATTAGATTACAGTTTTCAACTGCCAATGTTTTCAATCAATCCTTTTTTTCAACAATCAGCTGTTTATTAGTTCAGATTTCTGTGTTTATATCACATCTTATGATTTTCATCTGGTATGCTAAATAAAAAGCACTGGTGAAGGGCAGAAAAAAAGAAGGTTAAAGTAGGTGCCCTAAAGAAAATGACCGATATTTTCAATGCCTTAGTGGGTGGTCATACTTTGCTGCAGTAAATTAATACTTTACCTTGTGTCAGGTAGGGAAAAAGTTGATTTTCATGTGTATTGCTAGAGGTAATAAAAATAAATTCACCTGATTTAAAATCAGGACTCTATGCAAATTATAGAGTACAATTTTTTTTAAAATGAATTGAGGCAGAAACGTTTAATTAAACCATCTCTTCACATTTCAAGTTTCAGATTGTTAAAGTCAGTACATTGAACTTTTCTCATTAAAATTTTAAATTTACTTGCACTGTGTATTTTATAGAACTAAACAGTTATAATTTAAGAAGAAAAAAAATTCTTATTGAAAAAAAATTCTAATCAGCCTATTTTATCTCTTGGAATACAAATGTACACACAAGTAGAAATTAATTTGCTAGTTAGCTAAGTGGATTTTGAATTTTAATTTTCAAATACAGAGGATAATGTAATGTGGTTGATAATTTAAATAAAGGTAGATTCCAGTATGAATTAATCTGCTGGTTTTGCCTTTTTTTCCATTCATTCATATTATTGACCAAGTGCACACAACCAGGATGATAAAGGTAGATGCACAGGTGTGCTCGGAGGGTTAGGGAGTGCGTTACGACTTGTTGTTTTGGTTTTGACACCAAATTCAATGGATAGAGCCCAGGAAACCAGCGGTCTGTTATGTAAATTAATTTGTCTTTTTTATCACGGCTCAGAGCATTTTTTTTCGACTAAACAAGTCTTTCCTTCTTTACTTCTCGAGATGTGGCCCTTTCACCTGGAAAAATTGAAAACACATCTGATAAGAGATTGTTAGAGTATTTGAGCGTGTGTTGTGTAAAGACTAACAGGGAAAACGGTTGATCTGTAAAGCTGGGTGATTGATCAAGACTTTACAGGTTTGGCTGAAGTGCTAAAGTGCTGATTAATAATGTTTCACTTTTTACTCAATGGATTTACACCTGAATCTCACTAACTTAAAGGTATGGCATAGATTTTTTTAGACAATATTTTCTGAAATGTGGGAATTATGCTTGACGTTGAAATATGACCACACTATGTTTAAGTTGTGCCGTGTATAGGAGTTGACTGCAGGTGTGTTGAATATAAATAATTACGTTGTATATTTAATTCATAATCTTTATGAATGAGTATCAAATCAGGCCCTTATCTGATATGATATCTTTTTGGTGAATGATTCTTATGAGAGATGGATAGATATTATTTTTGACTGATTACCTGTAAGTTTCATAGATAATATGGTGCATAGGATTTACCGAATTGCCGTAACCTGCTGCTAATCTAAATACCCCTATCGTAAATTTGTTGTCATCTGATAATGGACACTGAGCAAATCAGGCTGACCTTTCTCCACTATTTATCTCCCTTTGTGTAGTTATGATCGGGCTTTATGGAAAATATTCTTTAATCTGAATTAAAAGATTGAAACATTAGGAGCTTACAAGAAGATTTGAGATGGTCAGGAACTTTGATTAGCATACAGAAGTTTGAAGGCTAGTTTGGAGATTCAGATATATAAATCTTATGCTTTTTGGGACAAGAGTATGCACCGCACTTATTGATTATAAAAGGTCTAATGCTAACCACTTGTGTACAGATTAATACATGTATGCATTGCATTGTATATTCTCTAAACATTACAGTACATGCAAACACAGCTGGTATATTTTCTAATACCCTTGTGCAATGCATTTTGCTCAAGAAGTCATTTTCAGTTGAATTTAAATATAGGTAAGAGGGATATATCATTTGTATAGGTAAAGACTTTTTTCTTTAAAAAAAAATGAACATGGTTGTTTGATGAACATATCCTGTGCAATGATTGACAAGTTACCTTGTCCTGAATTTAATTACAATTTAGCCTCAGGGGGAGAGTGACAAAAAGTAATCATTTACAGCATTGTTGTGCAAGAGTCCCTAGGTCCTACGTAATGACATGGATCTACACTTCAATTGCTAACTTTAGACGCTCAGTGGGGTAGTCATGTTTATTGATAATTTGTTTTTTTAAAGCTGTTAATGGATTTGTTCAGTCATAAAACCTGTCGATCTTCAAGATCTACGCTTTACCAAATGACATTTAATAATTTGACCAAGTAAGCAGTCTGACTTTAATTCATTTGTTCTCTTTTTTTGAACAGAGATGTGAAGACTAAACAGCATGGGTAGTTTTGCCCAAGACTGGTGGGACAGCAGGAAATGGCTCCAGTTATGGGTGATGGCACTGGTCCTCCAGTTACCATGCACGCAGGGGGAAGTGATGTCACAAGACCAGTTTCACTTTACATCACAGCTCTACAATGCCACCATCCCAGAGCGGGCACCCAGCAGAAGTTATATCACTGCCTCACAGAAAATGGGCATTTATATCACAGATCCAAAAGTTGAAGTGAATTACAAAATTGTGGACGGTGATCGCTCAGATATTTTCAAAGTGGAGCATAAGAGAGTTGGAGATTTTGTGTTTTTACGAATTCGTACACACACTAGTAGTTATGGAAGTCTAAATCGTGAATTAATTAGTAAATATTATTTAAAAGTGAAAGCAACAGGACAAGTGACACAGAGGGATGTTTTAACAACATATACTAATGTGATAATCCGAGTGCAGGATAAGAATGATCTCAGTCCATTATTCGACAGGGAAAATTATAATGTGACTGTGTCGGAAGACACAGGATTACATTCCACTATTTTAACTGTATCTGCATCTGATGGTGATGAGGGAATCAATGCAGAAGTCTACTACAGTCTTGTGACAAAGACAAATTCCTTCACCATTCATCCAACCTCAGGAGCTATAACAGTCACTCGACCATTAAATTTTTACGAAAAACGCATATACCATCTCATAGTGACTGCCCAAGATAGAGGGCCCAAATCAATATACAGTGCTGTCATGCAAAGAAATGCGAATATAACAATACATGTCACACAAGCAAACTTTAATGCACCAGAAATAATTGTTAAAAGTTTTCCTAACATTAAGAATACAGGGACTTCTGGTGTTGTGTATTCCGTTTTAACTGTTACTGATGTTGACATTGGGAAAAATGGTGAAATTAAGAATGTTTCAATCTATAATGACCCAAGTGGTCTTTTTAAAGTGCTTCCATCAAAAGACACTGTCGGTGAATATCACCTATTGTATACAAACTCTCAGCGAGAGAGCTCCATTTTTAACAATTTTTATATTACCATAAAAGCCTCTGATTCAGGAAATCCCCCAAAAGTGACTGACAAAAAAATTCATGTTCATATCGATGACCTTAACGACTTTGGTGCTATATTTGTCTCTGACCATTACCAGACATCAGTTCCAGAAGATATACCTGTGGGGTCCTCTGTGTATTACGTACAACCCAGTGTTACAAATCAAAAGGGAGTGAAACCCCGGCTTATGTATGAAATTACCACTGGGAATGACAAGAGTTTATTCAAAATCAAGAAAGAAACCGGTTTAATTAGAACTGCCTCTCTCTTAGATGCAGAGACAGATTTCTCAGTAGAACTAGTCATCAATGCATATGATCCAAAATCTATAGGAACTCTTGTCAGAGGATCGGCAACTCTCACCATAGCCATTCTTGACACAAATGATAATGCCCCAGTTTTCCAGGTTAATCAGACTAATATTGTTTTTGATGAAAATACACCTGAGGGTACTTTAATCTACAAAGTAGTCGCTACAGATGCTGATCAAGGCATGAATGCCAAAGTCAGTTATTCCATCACTAACCAAGAAACATTGCCATTTGAAATCGGTCATTTTACGGGTGACATCAAACTTACTAAAAGCCTTGACTATGAGACCATGAGAAAAGACTACAGGGTTGTTGTCCGAGCCACGGATTGGGGCAGTCCCTTTAGCAGAGAGTCAGAAATTCTTCTTTATTTTCAACTGCAAAATGTGAATGACAACAGTCCATTATTTGAGAAAGTAAATTGCTCAGGTTACCTGTCCCGTGAAGCTCCTTTGGGGACCGACATTGTCACTACCCCAGCGGTGGACTTTGATTACAGTGATCTCGTATATTCTATCAAGTCTGGAAATGAGGATGGCTGCTTGGAAGTTGATCCAAGCAGTGGGAGGTTAACTTTGAATTGTAGCATGGAAGAACATACCCAAGACCAACGTCAGATTACCATTGTCGTCAGTGATGGAAAATTTGACTCTGATCCAGTTTTCGTGAACTTGACTTTGGTTAATAATAAAAAGAATATGCAGTTATCAAATAAGGATGCCAATGTGCAGTGCCAGACCACAGATGCCTCCGAAAGACTTTTGAAAATACTGCAGGTGTCCAGTCACAATAACAATGATGGTCCATCTATTGAACCCAAATTAGCAGCCATAGAAACAACTAATGATCATGCACCCCAGTTCAATTCAACACTTTCCAACACACTGGAAATCTCTGAAAGTACAATTATAGGCACTAGCATTTTAAAAATTGGGGCCACTGATGATGACCCTGGCTTTAATGGCTTGATACAGTTTGCTCTCCTGGATGGTGACCCATATGACCAATTTAAAATTGACCCATTTTCTGGTGACATCATAGTCATTTCCAAGTTAGACCGGGAACACACACCAAAATACAACCTTGAAATCCAAATCTCAGATATGGCAGAGCCAACAAAAAGAAAGTCTGCTTCAACGGTCATTAGTATCAGTTTGAAAGACGAGAATGACAATGAACCAGAGTTTGAAAAAGATGACTATGAGGCATCAGTGTTTGAAAGTATCCTAGTGAATGCCACTGTCATACAAGTTATTGCTACAGATCGGGATATTGGAAATAATGGGGAAGTAGTCTACTCTTTAGCTGGAGATGAAGATAAGTTTTGTGTGGATTCAAAAAGTGGAATAATTTCTGTGAAGAAGCCTTTAGATAGAGAAGCACAAAGTGTGTACTATCTCCCAGTAAGAGCTAGTGATCTTGGCAAGAAACCACTGTCTTCTACAGCAACTGTTAAAGTGATTCTGTTAGATGACAATGACAACATCCCTAAGTTTGTCCCAGAGAACTATGATATCAAAATTCAAGAGGACATCCCTGTCGGAACTGTTGTTGCCACCATCAAGGCTGAAGACAGGGATGAGGGAGAAAATGGTAGACTGACATACAGTCTCATCTATGGTGTTGAAGATACGTTTGAAATTGACAGTGACACGGGGGTCATTCGCCTCATCAAGCCTCTGGACTATGAGACCAAACAAGTGTACAACATAAGTGCTCATGCAGAAGATGGAGGCACTCCATCCATGGTGTCTGCATGCTCCATCAACATTGAAGTAGTGGATGTTAATGAGAACTATGAAGCACCAGAGTTTGGAGACTTTGTGGGATACGGAATCGTGAAGGAGAACATTCCTGTGGGTTCTAAAGTGATGACCGTCACGGCCCATGACCCTGATGCAGATCCTCAGGAAGTTTCCATGGCAACCCCTGTAACCTACTCCATCAGAGAAGGAAGTGGTCTGGGGTTTTTCAGTATTGACAATGAAGGTAAGACATGGTTTTATTGTCCTATATCTGTGACATTCAGTGCTTGTTTAACAGGGACCACTTTAATGAACATAACATTCATTAAGTAGTTCTTGACAAATCAAAGCTCTTGTGTAAGGCAGTCATACATGACTATAAAATTATTGAGACTGTGAAGTATGGTTTTCTTAGGAAATAATTACACCTTCCTCTGCAAAATGAATGGCTTGTGTCACTGGTAGGGATTTAATCAAAGAGGGATGTAATTAAATTAGCACAAAATATGTTCTTCAAAGACTAACATGAATCTTCATGCCAGGGTGCACCTGTTGGAAAAAGCCATATACATGTATTTTGGAGACATAATGCAGGGCCTAAAGAGAGTTAATTTATGTAAGACAGTGCTACTATTGTTGCATAACATTGATCATTTTTTCAGAAGGCATTTCATCCCAATTTTTCAACAAGCACTTTCTACATCATTTGGCACAAATTAGAAAAACGAGATGATCCCCTGCAAACTCAAGCATGATATTCAAGTTGTTATGATAACACTTTACATTCAAAGTTGGGGGTATTACAGCATTGAAAAAATTTGTTCCAATAAAACATCTGGTTGATTGCATGAGATGATATAAATGATCCTTAAGGTAGAAAGATTTGCAGGTGCCTTTAACAGGTAAATCATTTTAAAATCATGTCAGCTAGGCCCCTCCACATCAAGTGCAATAATTGCCTTGTAATGTCCAAATGAAACTTGACAGTCATTTAAAAAGAATACATATTTGGGTTTGAATTTATATCAGTTTTATGCTAAGTTTAAAACAGATACTTGAGATTTGAACATTACTAAGAAAGAACATTTTGTTTGTCTTAGTTAACATACATATATTACAAAGGATAAGATATTGTGAAAAATGAAGACTGAGGTTTAAAAAAAAATTTAATTCCTTATTTGTTTTTAGCATTTTCTTTTTGTCAAGGACATAAGTGAAAACCCTTACGATTCTTTGTCCAGGTACAATGTTATGCATTGAACATATTTTACGCTATTTTATTTATGTTATAGATCTCATCAAAGTGTGATAATCTTAGGACAACAACATTATTTTTAAGAGGATTTTTGAACTACGTATATTAGGTTTAATTTAGACATGGGGTGTCTAAATGCTAGAAGTTAGTGACACATGGCTATTAAACTCATATGATCTTACTCCTTTTAAATTTCCAATTTTTCTCACTTTGTCAAACAATGAATGTGCATATTTGTCATATCTTTTGGTATAGAACAATGAAAATTGCCAGTGGACAGATTTGTCCAAAAAAAAAGTCTTTATGGTTTAGTGTCTAAAAAACTTTAGACACTCTATTTATCCATATTGATCTCTTAAACCAGGAATTGAAAAAAAAGATGTCCTACAGGAAAACTGTAAGTTCATGTACCACTGTAAATCTCATTTACTTAGGGTATCTGAGAGGTCAGTGATGGTTAAGTGGAAATGAATCATGTACATATAATTGGATAGTTACCCAGATTAGCTGTGGAGTATTAAATTTATTCAGAATTTGGAAATTAAAAGTGAATAAAATACATTGCAGGCTAGTTTTGCTCTCAGTAATTTTAAATGGCATAATCGTTTGGATTTCCTTTACTATAATTTTCTTTAATATGTTTTTTTCTTTTTCGTCTTTGAATGAAAATGCAAGTTTGGTAAAGATAAAATCATTTTAATCTTTAATGTGAAAGGAAATGTTGAAATTCCTGTCCATGTATTATATAATTATAAGCAAATTATGATTCATAAAGATATATATCTGATTTTCACTGCACGAATTATGTGAAAAAAATAATAAACACTGAAAGTGGGAATACACAAAATCGCTTTTGAGTCATTGAGGAAATCTGGGTAATTGTATTCTTATCGAAATGTCTTGATCACCTTGCACTGTGGAAGAGATATTGACGATTTGTCATGTGTCATGGCTACTTATCGCCACCATCATGGATTGTGTGTCTCGGGTACCCGTCATTTCTGTACATTTCCAGTTATCACATAATGTAACATCAACACCTGTTGTTAAAGAAACCTCACAGTTTGTCAAAATCAACAATGGGCAAAGGGGGGCATTTTTAGCCTGTTTCTGTTGTTTTTTACGAGCTTTTGAATGTACACTATGTAAGCCGCGTTCAGTCTCTGTTGTATCTACTTATCCCATCACTAGTGGTGAGATAGCTAGAGACATGTCAATTTTTTACCTGTAACATGAACTTCATTTACACCTTTGTGGTTTTATGAAGCCCGGCTAAAGGTCATGTCTTTGGGGAGGTTTAGTTGTCAGAGCAAAGACCTGCCCTGATACAGATAGATGGTTAAAGCCTTAATTTTGCGCCTTCTTTGGACTCTCAATATAGTAGGTCACAGTCACCAGATGATGGTTGTCAGCTTCAAGGATGAAAATGCTGATAAATAATTTTTTTGACTATTCATTTTCGTAGAAGCAACAATTTGTTGTTGATATATAGGTTTTCTAATTGTGAAATGTTTTTGCTAACAGTTTCATTAATCAGCACAAGTAATCTTTTATAGAACAGATAATAATTACTATTCAATGTCAAAGTATTCATACATGTAACATATTTCTTACTGATCAAAAGTGCTTAATAATTAATGAGCATAGAAATATGAATACATTTGCACTTTCTTTGATTAAGTGATGATATATATGTATGCCAGTGGTCATTTACTCTGATGGAGTGGGTGAAAACAGATTCAGCTAGAGGCCTCTAATCTCATTACCTGTCCAGGTAGAAATTAATCTTTACAGAGATACTAAAAGGTGTAGCAATTATAATAATAGACCCAGATCAGCTGGCATTTCAGCAGGTACTTTGCCTGGTTTGGGGTTACTTACACTGTGAAAGGAACAGGTTTACCCTGGCTAAACATTCTGACACTGAGAAATTGGAAAATAATCAGCTTGTGGTTGAAGCAATGAAAATATTTGTTTTACTAGTCAACAAGTCCTTTCTCAAAATATTCAATTTTTGAAATGGAAATTTGTTGTCAAAACAAATACTTAAGAAGTGTTCTTCTAATTTTCTCCGGTACATTTCTTAAAGGTGTTAAGTTTTAATTAAATGCTATCGTATACAAACGGTTGGACATTTTAACATTTTGTCTGATGAATTTAAAGTTCAAAATATTTCTCTTTGCTTGTGATAAATATTTACACCATAGAGTAGGGACTTTCATTTGATTTTGTCTATAATGTGTTATAACTAAAGTTTTCCAGAAACTAAACACCATCAAATGGATTCCTCCATTCAACATCAAAAACTCAAGCATAATTGAATATTGAAATATCAATCCATTTACAAGATAGGTGACACATGAGTTGATTCAATTTATTTTTCTGTGTATGAACCAAACCCTACAAGGGTTATAGAGTACAGAATTGAAATTCAATTTTGAACATTTATAGTGAAGTGTTACTGGAAATAAACAGGCTGAATTGTTTTATGGTCAACATGCCAGACATTCCTGGTCAAAATGTACCCCTGTAAATTCAGCAATCATGGGCAAATGTTTGAACAGTGGGATCCTAGAGAAATGGGCTGTTCGCATGTCAGATCTACCTAATTCAAAATTTAGATTCAAAAATGTGTATAGAAAAAATAAAATGGGGCTATTTTCAAATTGGATTATAAACATGTTTCAATGATTTGATTTTCAAAAAGAAATATGTTTCTGGAAGAAATATGTTGCATAAATATTCAAAATGCACTATAATTCATTGTTGTTCAGACATTGTCGCGAGTAATAAGTTAAGATCACTTAGATGTTAACTTTTTCAAGCCATATTTCCTTACATGTGTATTCTATCAGATGTACTTTACGATGTCTTGTATTTCGCCAGGTATGCGCCTCCTATTTACAACTACGCACACAGTGCACCATCATGTCACCTTCCATATTTGTTTGATGTTATTTTTTCCTAATTAATAGTGCATGTACCTTTTCGGAGATAGGCATCGTTAAGGTTGTTTACCCTTTGATGATAATCCATTGCCATGCTTTGAATTAAGTGCGACAACAATATGCATGCAACTGTAGACAAGATAACTATTAAACTGGTATTTGGCACCAAATATTAGTGGAATATTAGTCACAATGTCACATAAAAACAATGGCTGTAAAGGTTATAAGTGTAGCCGGCATCCGCAAATCAATTAGGTCTTTTTTCCTGGCTAACGTTTTTCCCAGGCTTTTTTGGTAGGTTAATGATAGTAATATAACATCAATTTGTCATTTCTGCTGGTTTCGCTGTCTAAAATACCAAGGGATATTTAACATTTCTATTAATTTATCTTACAGTATGATCAAGTCATTTTTATGATACCATTATTCAACAAGGAAAAAATAAAATAAAAAAGATGAAACATGTAGTTTGTCATAATCTTCCACACAATATTATATTTTTTTGACACTCGTATGAGAAATGCGAGATAGGTATTGTATTATTGATAGCCTATAAATTATAAAACTCTATCCCCAACGTAACCTGATGTTTTTTGATCATCAGCAGATTGTTGCGATTATAGTTATCCTTGTCTACCACATGATCTAAACACGATTACCATCACGAAATTTAAAAAAAAAAAAAAGATATCTGAATTTTTTTATGAGAAAGATGAAAGAACATTTTTTGATGGCTTGTTATTTAGGTATTACAATAGTTAGGTCAGGATTAATGGTATACTGCACAAAAGTGTATTATACTATAGAGACAAAGATGGGCGTATAGTTGGTTGAACCTGCAAAATATAAAAAGAAATTAGTATGATAATATGGCATGCTTCTAGTTTTTTCTTGCAAAGGACTTACAGTATAATTCCTTATTTGGTAACATCACCTTTATGGGCTCTTCTTGACAATAGCAAACCATGTGAAAAATTGTGACCCAAAGTAACGAAGTTTGCATTAAAGAAAATAAAGTAGAACTACATAATGTTTCTTTTGCAACATAGGAATTATTCCTAATAAATACTATTCTCTTATTACATGCCATCTAAATATCATTAAAGACCTACATCTTAAAGGTCCAGATTCTTATAAATTTATCATAAACTGTTAGACCATCTGTTTCAGATTCCATTACCTCTTAATCAATATAGGAATAGTCTTGTAATTTATAATAGAATCCATGGAGATTGATTTCAGTTGTGAGAAGAATGGCTTCAGGGCCTGATGAAAAGAAATCCTAATCCATGTGTCATTGATGGCTACATCTTTATTGATAATGTGTAGAATCAATGACAAAGTGGACAATCTAGGGTATGACCTGGATTGTATTGTTAGCAACTTAGGTTTTCTAATTTATCCCCCAAAAAGCAGATTGAATTAATGTTTAATATGTTGTATACTTGATGCATTTATGGTAAAACTTTGGTATCAAAAATATTGATGCATATATGGGTAAATTTTGGTATCAAAAATATATGTTAAGTTAACGTTGTATTGTGAGTGTGACCAATTTTTTTAGTATTCTGTAAGTATCCTCCTTGAATGACCTTGATACTTCAAATTCTGTCATGTCAAGTAAGAGGTATCAAGGATGGAGTGCATATTAGACAATAGTATGCAACCAAATAATAAATTTTACACTGAAATTATACCTCTACAAATTAATTGCTTTTGAAAAGAATGCTATCAATTTAAGTAAAAGTTGTCCTTATGTGTGAAATTTTCCACAAGGTCTTATACAGATTGTAAATTGTATAATCTTTGTTTTAGGCATCATTCGGACAAGTCGTGTGTTGGATTGTGAGAGTGCCTCTTACTACTGGCTCACAATTTACGCTACGGACAGAGGCCTGGTCCCCCTTCACACACGCCATGAGGTCTATATCAAGGTCACCGACGTCAATGACAATATCCCTCAGATGCAGCAGCCGATATACTTCATGAACGTAACAGAAAACACAAGGGAGGGGACCGTGGTGGGACAGGTGCAGGGTTACGATAATGATGTAACATCTCGCCAGGACCTAAGTTACAGCATAGCAGAGACAGATCCTTCATCTTACTTCAGGATAAACAGAGTCACAGGTATAAAAGACATGTCCTTGTTACCTAAGTCTATTCACTAGATAAAAGAGACATGACCATGCATTGACTTCAAAGTAGAAACTGGAAAATTAAGTGTTTGAATGGAAAGGGGGTCTTAATCTTTTAACTTTTTATTTTCATTGATGGATTAGACAACATCGGAATTTCTTTAAGATGTGTATGTCTACCTCCCATTGAGGAATTCTATTTTTTATCCATTCAGAGATATCTTAGAGCAAGTTCATAAAAACTGTACCTCAAGTTAAGAATTTATGGTTGCATTTTTTGTCAAAGGAGAAAAAAAAACCATGCACTAGAAAAGCGATATTTAATACTTACAACAGGTCAATTTAGTGAGAACAAAAAAGAACAACATGTAGTGTTATCAGTTGGCTTGTGTTCAATGAGGTGCCTCAGTAAATCGACAAAAAAATGGAACAATTTGTCACACGTGTTAGGATACACAGGGGGGTGGGGATCCAGACTTGGTTGTTGCTTCATGTCATTAACAAGTGGATGCTGTTTTAAGGACACCCATATCTTGCAGTAGGCATTCTGTATACAAATAATGCTTCTTTATCTGGCCACATGGTGTTTTGTATGGGATTTACTGCATATTAAAACCTCCATAGATCAAACGCTTTAAGATAAGGACGAGGGTGTTAAAACATGCATCTGGGAGATGAATTACTATAATTTTCTTATTATTCTCTTGGAAATTGTGAAGAGGAGATCTCCTTTGAAGTTTCTTAATTAAACCTGTGAAAAAAATAGAAAATATGTGTGGTAGTGTTGCTTGATGTAATAAAGAAAATTCAGAAAATGAAGATTATTTCCATGCTAATTTTTTGGCAGCAATTTTTTTTTAAAAAATAAATATGTTAGTCATGGTCTTAATTACCTAAGGTATTATTTCAGTTACAGTTAAACTCTTCATTAATTAAACACAAAAGAAATATTACAAGTTTTAAATTATTGCATGTACAGATTATAAGTTAAAAATGTTATTGGTTGTCTATTGTTTTCCTTCCAAATCAATTAGAATTCGTCCTTACTGCAAATGTTTGATGAATACCTATATACATGCTGTAGCTAATTGTAGGGTTCAAGTATGAATTAGGCAGGTTTCTATTCTTTGCATTATTGTAGTACTTTGTCCAGTGTATACTCGAGGAGTCAGATTTCTTACCAAGACAAAAAGGGTTGAACCCCATCAGGGTACCAAAGTATGAATTAGACACCAACCCTGACTGACGTTGTCGGTACAGATATCAAATTTGAATTTTATCGAATCTTTATCAATCCTTGTAAATGTTATCATTTTTCACAATTCGTCAGAGTACATTATCCACTAAGGCCCCCCCATGTAAGGGATTACCCAGCCTTACAGGGCTTTACCGTTTAGGTTGTCATGCTTTTGACTGACATAGACAGCATTTTGTTTGGAGACCTATGACACGTGTTAACTGTGTGCACTAAAATAATGAAGCATTGTATGGTTCTGCCCACCCAGAAAATGGTCTTAGATTAGGACTAAACACGAAATTAGACTGTGTTCTTCTGTTTTGTACTCCGGCAGGCAAAACTTGGCGCACGACCGAGTTATAGATGTACTGAGAAGTCATGATATGCCTTGATGAAAATTTTGTCAACATTGGAGTGGTACAAGACTTAAATGTCTATTCTTGTTCAGGGCTCAGAGGATTGAGCTACATTGTAAAATTTTCA
The DNA here is from genome assembly GCF_033153115.1 of Saccostrea echinata. Taxonomy (NCBI): domain Eukaryota; kingdom Metazoa; phylum Mollusca; class Bivalvia; order Ostreida; family Ostreidae; genus Saccostrea; species Saccostrea echinata. The sequence goes on from NW_026889774.1 coordinate 23,248,004, forward strand.
TTGGTGACCACTCATCCATCTGTCAGTTTGTTTTTCATAGCCAAGTTCTTCTCAATAATAGAAAGTCTGTCCTTTTCTTATCTCTGACTCTGTTTACTTTCAGTTTCTGCTATTTGTACACTTTTTTGTATGTTTGCTGTAGACACTGCAGAGGATAGGCGTCTTTGATGCTTTGTCCGGAAGTGTTGACTTTGAACAATACACTAAAGAATTGGATTTTTTTTTTAACCTTGATCAATTAAATGATTATGAAATTTCTTGGAAGTCTGTAAAATACAACCATAATTTAATGATAAAATTATCTTGTTATGGTGTGCATGCACTATGATTCAGCAGCTTTTAGGCTGAAATCTGGTATTTCATCATTGAAGTTTGAACATATATTTTTGAAATAATTTTTTTTTTCATCTGCTAATTTTCTTCTGATCAATGGAAAAAAATAAGATTATTAAAGAAATGACATGCAGGCAAGAAGACATAAATAGGAACAGGCAATTATTTGTTGGTATGTTAAAAAATAAAAAGAATATTTTACATTTTTTCAAAACAACATACCTTCTCCCGTAATTAAGGTGTTGGAAGGTAGACAAGAAATTATCTAAGATTTAGTATAGAGGAATTTCCCCCCATGTGACAGTTTGATAATCCACAGCCAGCTTTGTGTTTGTTACCCCCCTGTCATCAAGAATGGCATAAAAATCCTGTATTACTTCATAAGCCACGAGTCTTCCCACCACAAATACTATTTTTGTCATATCATTTTAATCTAGGAAATCAGGGTTAAATTGAAGAGACTTCAAAAGTAGAAATATGTGCCTTGTTATATAATGCAAACCTACTCAAAGACTGAACCATTTATCATGATTTTGTTGTCAGCTTAAAATCATGGGGTGTGCACGATGGCTTTAGACCAATTTTCATGGACTAGAAAGGTTAGGGGTCCAGGCCTGTCACTGGGATAAGTAAATCCCGAGCAGTTCTTAAACTTTTCCCTTCAGCAGGAGAGAGAGACAGCATGACACATGCACGTGTGCTATAAAATTCACCCCTTTTTACGATAATGGAAGGAAAGATCTAGGAACCTGTCACCAGGTGATTTGCTCCCTGACAACACCAGGTGCCTTTGTCCTGTCTGGCTGTAGCCCTGGGTTAGGAAAGTAAATTAACATCAGAATCTATCAGAGAAATCATGTGTTACTGTTCGAGGAGCCCTAAGCAACGTTCAGTATCTGTTTTAGTGCATTATGAACAACAATACTAAGGGAGACCCTTATCAATTTTCATAAGGCACACCTGTGGATTCAGAAAATTGATACACTCCATTGTTTGATGGATAACGATTGTTGCATGTAAAACGTTTGATAGAAATCTTAAGAAATCTTATGACAACCATAATTAGATTAGTTAAGTGGTTCGTTACTTCTGATGGCAGCTGTAGCGGTGATAGACCAGGTTTTATTTGATAGTGCCTCTTATGATTAATTATCCCCTCCCGATTGTTATCAGCAATATTAAATTTGGCTGTGAATGCCATTCATCGAAGCTAGATGATTTATTTGTAAGGGGGGGAGTTCAGTTTAGTATACCCGTGCAATGTATAAGAGTCTCTAGTCCTACCTTGACGTGTACAGCTCGCTTTCAGCGAGGTGTATCTATTTACTAAGGGCAAAGGTGAGGCGGATGGGGTTCTTTGTTTGTCTCATTTCAAGGTTGGAATGGGGAGGGGTTGGATGTCCAGGGTAAGGGGTCGTCATTCCTGCTGTACAACCTGCTCTAATGTCTTTTGTCTGTGTAATAAAACTGAAATTCACACCTTTTTGTCTCTTTTATGTATACCTGTTGCATGATCTTCACAAACATATTCCAAGTTCATGACTTTTAAGAAAGTTGTGAAAAATGTAACTTCATACTTGCAACCCAGAAATTTAATATGATTAAAGAAATTTTTTTTCCATTCTGAAGCGTGTATTACTGCAGAATGTTACCAATTCATACTGCTTTTTTTCCATCAGTCAATAAAAGGTTTACAGCATTGTGTAAAATTAATAAGTTAATATTTTATATATATTTTTATTTTGAATTCTAAAAAAATTATTTCCTCTCAGGAACTGAGTATAATTTTGTCAACTTGAAATGAATTGAGTGATTAATTACGATTTCTGCTGCGTGTGAAAAATAAAAATAATGGACAAACTATGTGCACAATAAATTTAACACCAGTGTATGACTTCATAAAGAATTTAAATTTTATAAATTCTTTTTTTTTTAGGAGTTATCACAACAACAAGAAAGAGACTAGACAGAGAAAGACAAGAAATACACATTTTACAGGTAAGTTGAAACAAGGTGTGCCAGAATTTCCTGTAAATATCATGCTTGTACCTGGCTGGGTCTCTTTGTGAGAAGTTCACCTGACTTCCTTATGCAAGGTCTCGGTGCATCTAGCTATAGAACAACCAAAAAGTCACATGATTGATTAGGCTCAATGGTTTCTAAATGAGGAAAATGATAATAAAGAATGGAATTCCTTAATGAATCATTAAACTTTTTTATTATAATTGGAATTATCCAACCTCAAAGTAATAATAAAACCAGTAAAAGGGGCATGGAATTTATTGAACACAAATGTTAGAGAAATTGTTCATTTTTTCCTAACATATCCATAAATTTTTTGTGATATTGAAATAAAATTATTTGTATTTAAAAAGAAAAATAAGATCATTCAATTATGGAAGTAATAAAAAAAGAACCTTTTGATCATTATAAAGTCATGCTGAGACTAACTGGGTGAAATATAGGTCTTTCCTTTTAAAATAAATTGTTGAAAATAAATTGAGGGTTAATTTCATCTGTGATTGTCCCAGGTGTTGGGGGGACACCTTTCAAGTGGAAGATAAAGTACCAGAAAAAAACACTGTAAGGTGGTGTTTGAATAGAATGTTTGTTAACGAATCCAAAATGAGCAATTCCATAGGAGGGGTGACTCTTTGTGCATGCTTTTGGACACTTTCTGACCACCTTTTCTTTCAGTTTTCAAACAAGTCAATCAGAACGTTCATGTATCTCTGCATGGATTGTTTGCATTTGATAAGTGACTTTGAAGCCCCGTGCCATTGATGCAGGCATAAATCAATTTTTCAGACCCTTTCTGTGGGACACTATTAAAGGCATACATTTTATCGTGCTTTTGATAATTTGATTTTTTCAAGTAGTCTTTTCTTTGTAATGTTGATTTGAATTAACTTTGAAAAGATTTCTTTTAACTACATGCTAAGCACCTTTTTATCAGAAACAAAATGGAGGGTATTTGAGTTTTAACTACAGGTATGCAAGTATTTAATTGGCTTACACAACAGCAGAGCAAAATCAAATTGATAATAATGATAAAACAGATATGGGTCATTTGTTTAGTTTCAGCCCCTTAGATTACATTGTTTTTCAAGATTGACAGTATTGCTAAAGACCTTTATGCAGTATACAAATGTATGTTGATAGATAAGAAATCGAATGTGTTGAAAATTTTTGTGATTTTTAATATTTGAAAGAAGCTTAAGATTTCTGCTGAAATAATTTGAAAGAGTGTGATATAAGGAAAAGATTAGGAATTCTTGATCTAGATGTCAAAAATCTGAATTCTCATCTGATATTATCCAAAGCAACATGATTATCTTAGAATATCCATTTTAGGACACAATGAAGGCATTGACAGCAAAATACCTTAAATGGTGTTCAACTTTTGCCCTGTTTAAAACTCACACTTTTCTTGAGAAAAAGCTGATAAGGGCTTATTTGATCTGTCAAAAAGATAGATATATTTCCGACATGCAATTTGGGTCCTTTCTGTGTAAAAATTTAGGTCAGTGTGTCTATAAATAGACTAAATGCCCATAGATGGACCGATACCCTTCACCTCAACAAAGCTTGTGTTGTTCAAATTTTAAATAATGTTAAGTCATGTTTAGGTACAGATTAAATTTGGCAAGATTTGCAAGGAATTTAAAAAGGAGTAAAGACACCCTCAAGCAAACTTGACAGATTGAAAGGAATAGATATTGAAAAGACTAATTGGGGATATTTCATTTAATTTCTTGCTCGCTTGCCATTTGTGTCATGTTAAAGGTATATATGCCCTGGCCCAGGAAAGAGGAGATGGAGCAGAAAATCTGATTTGGTCATTTTTAAAAATGTTTTTCTTGAACTGCATGAAATCGATTAAACTTTGAGAAAGGGCTGGGTAATTAATCTTCAGATAACCATTGGGCTGTGGCTAGGAACAAGAGCAGGGGTTGGAATGTCAAATTCGTTTGACCTCCTAATGAGGTCTTGTCACGTTAGTGTTTTTGTAGTTGTTCAAATTTTAACAAGGTCATGAGCATTATAGTGGGCGAGGGATGTTCTTTGGATGCATGATGATCACCCACACCTAGACATATACAATGTCTTATATATCAAGATGGGTATTGTTGGCTTAATAGAGAAGTGGATGTTCTCTGTAATTATTAAGACATGCAGTCGGCTTTGATTTTAAGTCAATCTAATTACAACAGACCGCAGATCTGCATTAACAAAGTAAAGAAACCATGGAGTGAAATTAGGCAAGAGATGGGTTCTGCATGTACAATATGGTTGTTATTAATGTTTAAGATTCGGTAGAATGCAAAATATATTAAGGCAAAATCAATGAGAGAAACGCATTCTTTACCCGGCAATATAATAGTCAGCTAGACAGTAGAATCATTATTTTTTTCGAAATTTGATTTCTTAGCGGGAGTTGTATGCTTAATAACACAACATTCCTTCTTATATAGCTTTTTCAATTAAAAAAATGGAGTAGGTCTGAATTTTTTCATTGCCATTGTCAAGTGCTTGATGTGATTCTGCAAGTGTTTTTTCAAGCTAAATAGAGAACCTTCTCAGAAATGTTTGTAAAACAGCAGAAGAGTATATCCTCAATTAATTCGTGCCTTCACGAGCAAGCTGCCAGGGTATGTTGACGTTGTGCTATAGAAATAGGACAGAATCATTGCTAGCTTGTTGGATAATTGCACAGAATGGTTGCATAAAGATGTATACCCTTATATCTATTATTCTCCAGACATCTTTTCCTTGCATGTTTACATTGAATGCTTTCACAGTTTCTGCTATTTGTATGAAAAGTTAGCACTGTCCAAAAAAAAAAAGTATACTCTAGAGAACAAATGGATGATTACACAGTGAATTAACACCATTAGAGGGGAGTGCTTCCTGTGTCCCTGGTATTGCTCTTTATCAATATTGTATCTTTAGGGTGTCGGCATCACGCCGCTGATTAGCTTATAATTGGTCCACAATCACACCTTTTCAGTAGACACCCCTACTGTTCTGCTGATGAGCTGAGCAAACAGCTCGAATTAATGGACTCTTTTAGAGAGAATGATGTATTGGGGAGATCTCCTAGAGACACCAACAAAACAAAATCAATAGATTTTTAAAAAAAAAAAAAAAAGAAGAAGGAAGAAAAAAAGAAATACTCCAAAAAGAAATTGCAGAATTCTGATAAGGGAATATGTAGACTAACTTCTTGATAACATATTGGACATTGCAGAAAAAGGTTTTATATTTTAATAGCCACCGTCTGAAGTTGATCTTCATGTTTTTAATAATTAAGATAAAAAAATTATTTGTGAATATGAAATAGCCTTTGTGGGTGTTGTCTTATTTTAATAAGAACCAAGTTTAATTTAAAATAAAATGTTTTGGGGGTTATTTCCACTATTAACCTTTTTGTTTAAAATACATCAAGAAAAAAGTCTCCCAGATTGTACATTGAAAACAATATCTTATTTCAGTCAGAATTAAAAGCTTCCAGTTATAATGTTCTGTTTCCTTTGAAATCGGACTTGGGGGGGATCAAGAGAGATTGTTCAATAAACGGAAATTCTCTGTTTTTAACCCCCACAGTGGCAACGTGTGTAGGAATACAATTTTACAGATTCTGTGTAAAAATCTCCAGGAGTTATTTGCTTGGCAAGGCTCTAACTCAATATTTAACTTTTCATCATAGCAAAAGATTTTAATCTAAAATGTTTTTGTCGAAATGTTAGATTTCGAGATAAAACAAAGTTGTTCAGTTGTAATCATAGTGAGCAATGTGTGTTTATATGAATGAAGCATACAAAATACTGATTTATCTTGATGTTTTTCATCTTGTAGCTTCAGTTTCATCTTAATAAAATTCGAGATACCAAACATTATATATTAAGTGAGCAATTCCAAACTACTTGCTCTCTGAAATATAGGCGCAAAGCACTTCATACTTTAAGTTATTTAAAATGCGTTCAAACATATTTTGCTGATGACTACGTAATAAGATTAAGTATGTAAATTATATTTCTAATTAATTCTCTAGGATTTTCAGAGCTTATTTGCCATTTGTGTGACTAATATTTGTGTATAATATGATCAAATGGCCCTTTTTATCTTACGTAAGAAGTTGGACGAATAGAGTGGGTGTGAAATATAATCCTGTTTGCGTAAACTTTTAATTTTCATTCACCAAATTCATAGATTATGTCAGGTGAATCTATTTGGAGTTCTGTAGGATTTCTGTGATGATTAAACTTAGCTTCCACAGGAAATATCTGAGATTTGAGAAAATAATGAAATTAGGTTGAAATGGAGCTGGGCATCGGAAGAAACATGATATTGAAAAAAACCAAAGCACCCCAATTAGATATTTAAATTTAAACTACATTGTATTACAGTAGGATATGGACTTGGCCAATTGACTCCTTTTCTTCCAAGGAAGTGAATTCGTACTTTTCAAAAGTACCTAAAATAGCACGTACCGGGGTATTGATAAAATTTCAAATTCAGATGGTTCCAGTTTCTTGACATATCTGTTTCATCAATGTCAAATAGAAGAAAACGTGGAGAAAGAAAAGTAATATTGATTTATCTTGACTGAAGTTCAACAGCTTCCAGTGTATCTGATTTGCCATTTTTTTTTGAAAAGCCAGACACTAAGTACTTGAATACTGTGGAGATGGCACTTGGATTCTAATTTCAGCTCAAGTGTCTTCAACAGCAAGAGTGTCTTAGATGGAGCATGTGTAGCCTTTCATCCAAAGAGATGGGTTCTGTTGGTTAATTAGTGTGACCTAAAGCTGAGTAATGACCAAGGTTGTCCGGCAGGTAACCCGGAAACGGGGGAAATCTCCATCAGCCTTGGTCACTCAGCATCCTTGGGGTCTTTGACAGCGTACATTTCTTGTAAACCAAGGGGAGTTGGCATATGTATATTGCAATGCAAAAAAAAACTCTAGCATGTTGAAAGATCTTGGCACTTTCTTTATGCTTCATATCCAATTGTTATTTAGTAAAAAATAATCATCAGATGGTATCAGTGTTTTTTTGTTTTGACAGATAACAAATAAAAACCGAAATATTCTTGCAATTGTTAAGCACAAGCTTATAAGATAGTTTATATACAGAAAAAAATCTGTAGAATTTGTAGTGAGGATGAAGATAAGGAGAATACTTGAAGCAGCAACACAGAGAACAGTTTTCTTTAACCTGTCATTATATGTCAAGTTTGTCTATTGTCAAATGATAATTGATGTGGAACAGTATTGCATTCATCATAGGGTTGCATTACTAAAGCATAAATTGTTACTCTTATACTTAAAAAAGTTTAACATTCATACTTATTTATTAAAGGTATCCTTGAAACTGAATGTAAGTCTAAGGTTAATGTGCCCTGCACTTAAAATTTTCAACTTTTAAACTATGTTAATGATTTTGAAATAACTTTCTAAAACTTTTTATTGGATTTTTATTGGTTCAGACTTTTTAAAGATGCAAGATTGAAGGAGAAAGGCATATAAGCCATAAACTGTTAATATTTCAAAGCACCTTTCAATTGAATGGACTCGAAAATTCAAATTCAATTGAGTTAATGCATTTCCAGAGCCTCTTTACATGCCTAGGGAGGTTTGAGAGATCTGGGTTGGGGGAAACAGCAAGTCTCGAGATATTAACCTTGATAAATTAGATTTGTTTATGATCAAGTCTAACTTTGTCAAGGGTGGTTTTCTCTAAGTACATTATTTCGGGTTAGAGTTACTGGTTCATGGAGTTTATATAAATTTTATGCAACATCATTAAATGTATAGATTAAATAGTTCTGGTTCTATCTGGACTCCATCTGTGTGTGCAGGAGAAGTTCATTTGTGAAATATAAGATGATAATATTGAATGCCTGACATCCCCTCTCCCAGCTGACGGATACTAACAGGTGGATCAATGGGGCCATACCTTGTTAGGTATACTTTAATGGTCAGCTAGGTAGATTTGTAGATCTGATGTATATTTTTAGTGGGTGTACTGAAGTCAGCAGGTTGCTTGTTTCATCAAAAAGCATCCACTGACAAACAGAAATCTCTGGTATAAATCTTAATGGGCAAAATTCTTCGCATGACCTCGCACGACTTTGTAACATAAAGAGAGGGACAAGGAGGTTGATAAAGGGACTCCAAATAGAAAGGGCTCTTTTTATGTAGATCAGGAATCAGCGTCTGCTTGTAAAGCCAAGTACGCTGACTGAGGCTTCACTCAAGCCTGTCAACCATACATTCAGAGGTATATTGCCTTCCTACTCGCTCTCTGGGGCTTGCAATGGTTAAACTCTGTACGAGCTTGAATTTTCAGAGGTTTATAGGAATTGCATAGTCCATTTGGTTTAACATTAACCAAAATTAACATTAACTGAAAAAAAAAAAATCATCTCATTTTATTTGTGTGAAAGGAACCATTAAAGTTAAAATGATGGGCAATTATGGTCAAGAGAAGAGAAAAAAAGAATTTAATTTAATTTTCAGATGAGAAACTTTAAGTCTGCAGATAAGTTTAAACTGCATGTTCAGCAAGTGAAAGGATAGAATTGTCAGTCACAATGGTTTTTGTGCACTTAATGTGAATGTTTATGATGTGCTTAGAAAATACCCACCCTTGTTTAGCAATGTTTATTTTGTGATCTTTATTGAATTGACATTCCAAATTGGTAGCTTTGGAGACTACCTTCTCTGATGGGGGCCTCTGCCTGGACTGTTTATGTATATATCAAATCTTATTATAGCTCAGAGTACACTTGTGTGTGTCAGGTCTAGTCTCCAGATTGATCCCCATGTGACGGTAAACCCCAGCCGTCTAGGACTGGCCGCAGTGAAATTGGACGTAAATTAGATGAAATTATTTAATATTGGTGACCTTACTCAGAAGTTCATAAGCCTAACTATCCATGAAGTAAAATATGACTTTTTGCTTGTCAAGTTTGTGAGTGGTTATTATTGTCGGACCTTCTGTCATATGATGAATGCCAACTTAAAAAGGAATTCTCTTTATTTCTTGTGTGAAGTCTGGTGGTCTTTCATGTTCAATTTCACCTGTTTCATTTCTGTAAAGATAAATTTTGCTGACATGATCAGAATAAGGCCAATTATATGTGTTTGACTTCTGGAAGTGTGAGAGACAGAGAGAGTTCATCCTTTAATGAATAACAAGCTTTAACTTGCACAAAGCATTGAAAATACTGACCCCTTTCTATTCAGAAAGAAGCTCAGACTATTTAACAGAGATCAATTATTGCGTATTTTGAGGATAATTAACTTTTTTAAAAAGGAGGAAATTGACATGAAATTATGCAACTTTGTCAGAACTCTTTTATTTTGTAATGATTTATGGCCAAGAATCTCAAAGCCTGTCAAATTCACTCTCATTAGGACTAGCTGCACTGATCAGAAGATTCCTCTATAGATCAGATTTTCTTTTCTCTTTTGAAAGAATTCCTTTGTGAATTGTGCACTGAAATTAAGACTGATAGTGTCTTATGTAAACTGTTGCACAAAGGGAAAAAATGTGAACATATAGTTTAATGAATTGATTGAAGTGATAATGAACCTGATAGCTGGTACTCTGTGTATCAGTTTCATTTTCCAGTACAGAACAGTTTGTCGATTAAAAGATGATCAAGATTTTTTTTATAAGCTTTTCATTTGATAAAATCAAAAAAAAAATTTTTTTTGGGGGGGGGGGGGGATATATTGGTTCTCAAAGGAGGGGGTAGGTAGTAAAAAGCAGTTAATATTTTTTCCCCTAGACTCTCAATGAGTTTCAAAATGAAGTTTAAAGACTTTATTATGATTAAATGTTTTTACTTCAATTGACACATAAAATATACACTGTGTACTGGATAATATATTTGTACTGCAAAACAGTCAAAAATTACTGAATAATTTTGGTTTTCAGATTGTGGTCTCTGATTCTGGTTTTCCTGTCTTGTCCTCCACTGCCCATGTGGTCATTGAAATCCTTGACCAAAATGACAAGAGGCCTGAGTTTTTGGAGAAGGTCTATAGAGCCAGGGTGATGGCAGTTACAGAAGACAAAGGGAAGACTCCCTTACTGAGAGTCACAGCCAGAGATGAGGACATTGGTCTCAATGCTCAGATAACATACAGGCTGAAGGGCAAAAAACAGACATTCGGCATTGACAGAAACACTGGAATGATTTATGCTAAAGGTCTGCTTAATGTTGGAAGTTATGATTTAAAGGTAAGAAAAAGTTGTTTTCCATTGGTAATATACCTGGTTTTTATGTCAGCAAATATCTGTGTATTCACCAAAGCATGAATTCATTAAACAAGATAAGAAGAAAGTATTGCATCAAAATATATGCTTTTGCTATGAAGAACCCTGAGAAAATAATTAAAAAGTGTTATCTTCCACTATTAGGTTCAAGCTTTCGATAATGGTAAAGACAAGAAGAAAGCTACTGCTAGAGTGAGGCTTGAGGTTCTTCGTGAACCGACCATGTCTCCAAACTCTCCCAAATTCCCCCTCCCTTACTATGAAGTCCAGCTGATGGAGAACTGTAAAATCGGGGAGGTACTGGATGTGTTCCATGCTGACGACTCTGACGGGGACAAACTCTGGTACTCTCTGACAGGTACAGATGGTTTTTATGGTACATAAACACAGGGCTTTTGTCTGACATTTCTGAATGGCAGCTGGCCCTAGCATCATAAACCAAGGCCAGGTCACCAGGTGTCATAGAAAAACACTCCAAATTCTGCTTTTCATCAAATTAATAGGTTTTTCCTTTGCATGTTATGATGTGCAGAATTTGTCAGTTGTGACATAATGTGAAAGTCATAATTTATCTGAAACAAATTGTAGTCTTCATCACCCATAGTTTATGCTGAAGTGTCAGTCAATTCAACACATGACCTGTCATTCATTGTGCAGTGATGTGCACGTTCATATATATTTTACATATATGACAATTGTTAAAAAAATATTTTTATTCAAGACAAAATTTAAAAGACTGTATTTTTTTTTGTTTAGATGGAGATCCAGAGAACCAGTTTGTTATTAATCCTGAGTATGGTAACATAGTGACAGCCAAGAAACTGGACCGTGAAAAAAGGGACCATTACAATCTGACTGTCATGACAACCGATGGCATCCATCAAACTTCTGTCAAGGTTATAAGAATTTATAGATCTCATACATCTTCTCCTCCTCAAAAGGGGATCCATAAAAAAACGTTGAACAATTGTCGATTTTAAATACCCTTTCACCATATTGTAAACAGCCCTCAATTCGGGGATTAAGTATCTGATGATCGGCTTATTTACCTGGAGCTTTACCTATACCAGTGCTTACATTTTAATTAAGAGTAATCTCAGATTAACCAAGATTATTCAATGGCATTTTCAGAGGTGTGAAGTGAAAACACAAATATGAAATATCATCTTACTGATATCAGACTATAGGTGTGCTGTTTAATATGAATTGTGATAATTGTAGCAAATATTAGTTAATTTCACGATTCTTTGATGAGCAGATTGTAGAAGTGCTCTTATCTGATAGGAAGTCTACAGATTTATCTCACATCCTGAGAAATATGTATGTTAAATAGGCATGAAGTCTTTATCAGGTATTTTGAAGTGAGGACTTCAAATAGTTGATGTGAGAGAATTTAACTGCAGTCAAAAGTCAAAATTCATCACATGCTGAGGCAGTGTTGCTTTAAAAGTTGCACAGTTTTTTGGCAAAGTCATTGTGATGAAAGCCCCCTTTAAATTGATCTATCTCTCTGTTTAAACTCTGCACAAGTTCCTCCAATTTACTTCCTACACCTTGAAGTGAAAAAGATTTTGCTCTTTCATGCATTTTAAAGATAGAATCTGTGGAAATGAAGCTGCCAATTTTATTCCGTAAGTGAAAGATGAGAGAAAAGCAAGACGACTGCATTATCTTTCTGTTTACAAATCTTTCCTGCAAGTGCTCACAGAAAAAAACTTTGAATTGCCAATTAGCTCTTCATTTATAATGGATGGCTCAAATAAATCTGGTAGCTTTGGAGAACAGATTAACCTTAAATAATGTAAATATTTTTACTGCTGTATTTTACAGAGCAAACGTTTTGCAATTCTACTCTTTACCAGAAATCATTAGTTCATTTTCATCCTGGCATCTTATCAAACTCATTATTTTCTAATTTTTTATATACTGCAAGAAATTGCACTAAAATTAGACATTCTGTTGCTTTGAATATCTTGTGTGTGTCTCCCCTCTAATCTCCTTAAATAGCAATTAATGCAAAAGATTTGATAAATGTTAAAAAAAAAAAGATTTTTTTTTAATTTACTCGCTAAATGCAAGCATATCTCCCACACAGATTTTTTTTTGTACTTCAAAGAAATGAAGAAAAAATTACCAGTTGGAGACTAGGGATTGTCTGCTTATTAGATGTTTATCTGGGATAATCTTTCTGTATTTGTTATTCACCAAAAATAAAAAAAACATTACCTAAAACCAGGTAATAAGATGAGATAGACAATCGGAGAATGGTCTTGGGATCCTTTACCATGTACTCTATAGAATATGAACTCTGATATCTGAAGTGCTTTCTCACTATAAATTGGAGAGCATCCGTATACCTTGCACAAGTGTTTTCACAACTCTTCAATGAGAGAAGTGATAGCGATTGTGTTTTTCAATCCTCTCCAGTAAATTACCGGCCGTATGATCCAAACCTTGATGTGTCATTTTTGTTGGGTACTCGAGGTAGTAGAAGTGAAAATCTTGAGATTTATTTGTGTGTCCGCTAATTCAGGGTTGTTAGGACAAGACTGATAGCCACATCCATAAAATTGTGACCTTCTCACACAGAAATCTGAGAGTCTGTCACACAGATAACATAAAGAGATTTTTTTATGGTCATATCTGAAGTAATTCTAGATCTAAATGGAAAATATAGAAAAACACTGAACTAAATTGATATTTAAGCATCTTTCTCTGCATGCACTTTATGAATAATCTAAAGCAAATGGAATAAAAGTCAAAAGAACTGATGCAGTGTTTTAGGATTAATCTAGGCATGTATTTTATGAAGCTAATATCACAAGAGATGAAATAAATCGGAGACAAAAATACTTGTAGACCAAGGCTTCATGGCGGCGGGGCTTGGCTCATTACCCATTGGATCCCATTCAGTGGGCTGAAATCATATTTTGTTAATTAAGCTAAGACGTAAGCTTTGAAGCTTTGAAAAACACAATGCATCAGCATCCATTATTCTCAGCAGTAGACAAATTTTCCCTGATTAATGCTATATAACACAGAGAATGGATTAAATTTAGATAAACTAATTTTTTCTTTGCATCTGGTAAACATAAGACATAAAAATCTGTTCACAAATTTATCTAACTAGCTGTGAAGTGCTAGGTAGCAGGAACTTAAAGATAAAAAACAAAACATTGTTGGCTTTATGTACACATAAAACCACACAAATAGCTAGAATAACTCTCTTAATAATGTGTAAAAACATTCATTTCATGTAATATGGTTAGTGAAAGTACTGGTATTTTATGTGGGTTTATAAAAGAGAAAAATTTCCAGCATTCTATTCTTTTTTTATTAGGTCTTTGTGACAGTTCTAGACATCAATGACAATACACCAGAGTTCACAGAAGCCGAATACAAAAGGGACATATCAGAGTCTGTTGCCATGGGAACCAGTGTCCTTACCATCTCTGCAAAAGATGAAGATTTAAACAGCCGACTGTTCTACAAGCTGACGGGGGCCGCTAATGCAATCAGCCTGCAGTTATTTGAAATTGACAGTGAAACTGGTACAAAAAAAATTTCTTTTGAAATATCAATAAAATGATTGAGAAGGCATATAATGTTCCTTCTGTTAAACAGCTGGAAAATGCCAGATTGCACCCTTGCACAGAAAAAAACAAAAGATGGGAAACACTGTGTTTTCTGAATGAATGAAACAGTGAATTTATTTCCCCGATTTTACAGGTTTATGAATGAGGGTTAATATAAGCTTCCCTGTTTGTAACTTTGTGCAGAAGCGTAAAAGTTAATTGGTGTAGTTTCAGTGCTGAACCCATCCAGTTTCCGTATGACTCTGCACTGCATGAATAGCAATATTTAATGGCCTGTTGAAACCAAATCATGAAAACATACTGAAGCAAAAAATGAAAAAGAAAGAAAAACAAGAAGAAAAAAAAGAGATATGGTGTAAATTTGGATGAAAGTCTTAATGATACATTATAGACAGGTCTTCTGATACAAGGACAATATAAGTAATAAAGAAATAGTTCAGAGGTCACTAATCTTGATAATAATTATTAAAAACTGATTTTCATTCTTGTAGGTGTAATCAGTGTCAAGCAGGCTCTGGACAGAGAAGTGATGAACAAGCACGTATTGACGGTCATGGTCCGAGACCAGGGGGTTCCATCTAACAGGAATTTTACAAGAGTGACCATCACAGTGAAAGATGTCAATGACCACCCTCCACAGTTCATTTCTGATGTCCTCGAGACCAACGTGTTTGAGACGTCTACCATTGGGACATCTGTAGCCCAACTCACTGCCATTGACCAAGACAAAGGAATCAATGCAGAAATCACTTACTCTATTGTTTCGGGTAAAGAGAGCTTTTTTATGCTAAAATATCATTCTCTGTAATTGTTCACCATGTGGTACATAATTGCAGACACTCATAGATTCCCAACAGTCATGAAAGTACTTGTGGTTAATATTAAGACTAACTTTGAGTCAGTAAGGGCAGGTAACACACTCCTTCATATGTGACAATGTTAATTACTTGTATTTGTGGATATGGTCATTAACAAATTGTGATTATTAACACATTGACACCCATGCAATATTTTACCTATGCCACCTTGAAATGTATCCCCCACTTCCTTGTAAATGTTTTGTCTTAGTGCTGTGTTTGGTCATTATTATTAAGATTTATATACACATATTTATAAGTAACCTTGGGCGGTCATTAACATGGTATGCATAACTTAACATTTTTCATCTATATTTAGTTATTTTTAAGTATTCATCATGACTGCTTTTGTATAAATGACTTACTCTAGGGAGTTTTTTTTTCATTAAGATGTCAGTTTACAGTAATTAATCTTACTTCTTGACTTTTCATTAAGTTCAACAGTGAGAGACTTGATCTATATATTAATATGTCAACTGCACTATTTTCTAACCATCATTTATGTGACTTAGAAAGCCTTGCATTTATACAGACTTAGCAGAACTGTAGTACATTGTGTTTTTTTTACTTGTAACTGTTTCTTCACAGATGTTGGTAAAGTATCAATGCACAAGAATATATATTTTTGTATTTTATTTTGTCCATGTTGAATGTTTTTAATTTTGTTCCCCCCTCCCTTATGAATCCCTTATTTTATTACAATCTGGCTAAAATCTTATTTCTATCTCCCTTGTCACAAATCCTAAAATACGCCCAATAGCGTTTGCAAATCCAGATAAGCACTAAACCCACTGATTACATAATGTGAACTTCAAATTTTCATTTTTTTAGCTGGTTAGATAATGCAAGAAAACAATGGTTTTAGTCAGATTGTGTGATTCCCTACAAAGTCCCCTCCTCGTGTCATAACACGGAGAGAAAGCTTTGAATTAAATAAACAAGGGAATGGCATTTTCCTCAATGTAAATGATTCCTGGCATATGTGATTTATTTGTTACATGTTTAACTCATATATAGTTGTCCAGACATTCTTTTGCCTTCATTTGAATTCCATATTTTACATATTTTAATTTCTTGGTTGATTTAAGGATAACACATGATATGCATGCATTGCATGAGCTGAAATTTAAACAAAAATTGATAGATAGGCTTTCAGAACTTATTTTAGATATATATAAATAATGTATACAAGACCCATTTACCTCTAGTCTTAAATTCATCATCATTTATAGCCTGTTTATGCCATTAAATTATAATGTCTAAAGATCTGATCTGATTTATTAGCATGAAGGAATTTCAAGATTTTTTGATAGATGTGTATATGGGACATTATTCAGTAAATACATATCACTTTTATTTGTGTTTCCTGCTGTAAAGTAGTAGGCATTTATTTGACTAAGGTTATAAAGCACATAAAGGCATAGTAACCCATGTATCCCCCATGTAAATAACAGGGAAATTGCTTGTCGGATGTCTCTGTTTTGATATGCTTTGATTTGATAAATCTTTTATGCATGCATTTTATCATTTTTGTTGTCGATCCATTCATTAAGCAATGAAAAATTGCCTGCTCTCTACTCCCTTTCATTGATAAAGAGATATGATATCTATTCTGCTGTCAAGAAAGAGAAAAAACTATGAAGCTGTCATGTTCAAGAGTGAAATTTCGAATTCTTTCTGTATGTTAACATACTCACATTAAGATTATGTTTATTTTTTGAATTTATCTTAGAAATTCATGTTGTGTAGGGGAAAAAATGTATCATCATCTCCAATTTGTCGTAATTTTTATCGAAAATACCAATTTATGCATCAGAGTTTAATTATCTTGTCTGTTTGTTTTTACAGGTAACATTGACATGGCATTTGCTCTGGATGGGACCCTAGGCATCATCTCCGTGGCTAAGAATCTGGATAAGAGTGAGAGGACAGACTACAGTATCCTCGTCAGGGCCACAGACAAAGGGGTACCTCCACTAAGCAGTACGGCGACCGTCAACATTCACGTCACCATGTCCAATAACGCCCCACCCAATTTCCCACAGGAAAAATATGTTGGAGAGGTGATGGAAAACTCAGTCGTCGGGAGTCCCATTGTGACGGTTAAAGCTAACAGCCAATCTTCCGTGAACTATGAAATCATCAAAGGAAATGATAATATGACCTTTTCCGTGAATCCCAATTCTGGTGTTGTGTATTTGAAAAGTAGAGTTGACTATGAGTTGGTTGATTTTTACAATCTTACAATTTTGGCTACTAATACTGTGGGTAAATCGGATGTAACACTTGTGTGGATACATGTTTTGGATGCCAATGATAATGAACCTTACTTTACAAAGACTTTTTATGCAGGAAATATAAGTGAAAACTCACTTCCTGATAGCCTCATTTTGGGATCTGATGAAAAACCATTGGTGGTAACAGCAAATGATGATGACACTAATGAAAATGCTCAGTTGGTGTATGAAATTGTTGATGAAGAAGCAAAAGAATTCTTCACAATTACAAGAGATACTGGTGCAATCAAATCAAAAGTGTCAATTGACAGGGAGAAATTTAACAAATTTGAATTTTTGGTTCATGTAACAGATTCTGGTAAGCCACAACTGCATGCCTCAGAGCCAGCCAGAGTTGTGATTAATGTGACTGATGTTAACGACAATCCACCTGTATTTTCACTCCCAGAATTCCGAGCAGATATCCTTCTTCCTACTGCCTCTGATGTGGAGGTCATCACCATGACAGCAACAGATGCAGATCTTGATGAAAATGCAAATATTTTGTACACTATTAAAGATGGAAACAATGATGGAAAGTTTAAAATTGACAAGAATTCCGGAACTGTATATGTTGTCAATGACACTAACATGCAGGATAAATATCATCTAACAATTCAAGCTTCAGATGGAAAGTATGACACCACTGCATCTTTAGTCCTAACAGTTACCGAAGGGTCAGATGATTTCAATTTACTGTTACACCATAATGAATATAAATTGAACATACAGGAAAATGTGGTCGTTCCACAGTCTCTGACTGTACTCCAAGTGGCCAGTGCACTGAACCAGCCTAATGTTTTTACTCTTCTGAATGGAAAAGGCATGTTTGAAGTTGTAAGGACATCAGGAGTACTGCAGACAACCGGAAAACCATTTGACAGGGAAGAGAAGGATCGTTACAAGATCATAGCTCAGGTGGAGGATCTAAGTGGAAAACAGAAGCCTCTCCACATTATGATCCACATCAACATTCTGGATGAAAATGACAATGTTCCACTCTTTGTGAACCAGCCTTATGATACTGTGGTATCCACAGACACTGAGAAGGGGACTTTGATAACTCAGGTAGGTGATCAAAACCAAGTTTTGTGTACTTTCTAAAAGAAACAGTACATTTGAAAATTTAATTTCTTGCATGGAAATTAATGTATTTTGTTTATAAGAACCTTTGTACTGTGTAGGTGTCAGCAATTGATAAAGATGCTGGTCTGAATGGAAATGTCACCTATACCATTGAGAATCAGATTGGAAATAAGTTCAAAGTGGATGCCAGAACTGGTCATATCCAGCTTGCGACTTCCCTCACTGATCAGGATGTAGACCAGACTTTTACACTACAAGTGCAAGCCACTGATAAAGGTATACTGCTAAGAACTGTGCTGAATTAATGATTTATTGCTCATCTGTCTGCTTTGTTGGATGAAAAAATGGAATAAGGGGAACATTTATTGCTGTAAAAGCTCAAATCTACCTCATCAGTAAGCACGCATCCATTAAAGATTTCTCATAGGAGGCTCTTAGATTTCCGAATTGTTGAGTCATTTGTCTTACTGAGGGGATTGATTTTTGTCGCTTCAGCGCACTATTGTCTTTCAGGCTCTGCACTGCAGGGTATTGATTGTGCTAATGATCGTATGTTTTTCACGTCTAGGTCACCCCGCAATGTCATCTGAGGCAACAGTCCAAATACGAGTGGTCAGCAACAGACATCCAGTTTTTGAACAGTACTTTTATTCTGTCGATGTGAAGGAGAGCTCCCCAGCAGGAACCCCTATTTATAGCCTCAAGGCCATCAGTCCCAGTGACCACAAACTCATCTACTCCATCACAGATGGTGACCCTTATAAGGAATTCACTGTTGACTTCAACATCGGTAAACAAACTTCTTCCTTAATACACAGGAATCCTATAATCTTAAGACTAAGGCATTTGGAGACTGTTGGAGATAGGGCTATTTTTAGTCTGTGGTGGTGGTTTTCCTTAATACTTCCTTGTCATGCCATGGCTTACAGCAGCTAATTTTCATAATTCTGCCATGCTCTTGCATTATAAATCATATTTCATCAACCTTTTATCCCTTTGGAACATTTACAATAGTCAGTACTGAGAATTCATATAAACATACTTATAAAATTTCAGGTCATTTTTTTTTCAGATTTATGAAATTTATATGCTTAGTAACAGTTTACCCACGCTTTTAGTTAATGAAAACTTGTCGTTGAATATATAGATGTCTAAATACTTAGAAATTGTGATATGGATTGAGTAATAACATGTGATAAATGTATGTGCCATTGTGTGATACTGTTTTGTTAATGTCTGTTTTTCTACCCACAATTCAATTGAAGGCATGGGACATCAGGGTCCATGTAAGTATTGGTTTTGATTGGTCATTTCCTCTCTGTGCTTGACAGTTATCTCAACAAATTACCCTCCCAGTAACCTTTTGCATCTTGGCCTATGAAGCCTTGCATGTGCTATATTTACCCACAAGAGATTATTGCCAGACTTTTTTTTTTGAAAATCAATAGCAGAGGAGAAACTATGGTTTCCTCAATAAATGAGCACTGCAGTTAATTTTTCAGCTGATGATGATTAATTTTTCATTTGGTTCTATTCCTGATTTGATTTTTGGTTTTGTTCGAGTGCTTGATATGATCGCCAGGAATTTTTTTTCCTTTTATTTTGTGCACTGATATTTTATTTGGCTTGTTGTTGGTAATTTACCATGAACATATTTGTCAGTTGTCACTCCCTTAAACAGAAAGTTGAGCTGAGGTCAAAATTTGACATGAGTCACACTTAGTTACATAATGGTATTGTTTCCTAAACAATACACTGAAAATCTGACTCATGAATGAGATTATCATAGTGCAAACTGCATGCAAAAATTTAAAATTCAGACTGAAAAGACTTTATAATTAGTATGACTGGTCTCTAGCTTGCATACATCTGCATATCTGAATGGCATTCTTTTACTTGAAAAATAAAAAAAATTTCATTTCATTCCAGATGAATTTGATGGGAAGAAATTAATGAAGTAGAGAAAATTTGATACTTTTAATACTGAATGCTTGCAAATTAAATGCATGGTCCATTTATCCCTAGCTGATAACATTTCAACACAAATGTTTGAAATACCACTAATAAAGTTCTGTTAGATCATAAGGGCAGACTCTCTGCAGTAATGGAGACGCACCGACAGTATAGGGGGTGTGTTTTACAAATTTTATTAGCATGCCAGATAAAAATAAGAAAGTTGTAATATGCTATATATCAATTTAAATTGTGTCCTATTATGAAAAACAATGTTTGAATTCAGACATGTAAGAAATTATCCATCTGGTGTTTTAGCTGTTATACGAGTCGAGTAATGTGTTGAAGGTTTTACATAATGGTTCACATAACAGCTTTTTGGCAGCTTAATACTTAAGAGGTAGAACTTGCTTGGAAGTATAGCAAGCGAGCAGCCAATTTTGTTTCATGTACACTGATATTTAGGAAGATTTATGTACAGGAAATTATGAGTAGAAATAAGTTTAATCGTGTTTATCTTCTTTCTATGTTGTTCAAAGTTGCTGTATAGTTTTGATCCAGCAGGGAGGCCAAAATGTTAGAAATCACCTCTGTTTATATACACAGATAAGATATTTAAAGAAATATATTCATAGCAAGATAAGCAAAGGGAATTAACCTGTAAAACTTTGTCTCCTTTCAGGTATAATTTCGCTTACCACTGCTTTGGACTATGAGTCAACAAAAGTGTACAATTTGACTGTGAGAGGCACAGATGTCTTAACTGGGTCATACGGGGAGGCAAAACTTCAAATAAATGTCTTGGTAAGAACAGTAACTGATTTTTAGATATTAAATGACGTTATTTTAAAATATAAACATTTCAGATTTCTATGCATGTTGATCACATTGATTTCTTGTATGTAGGATGTCAATGATAAAAGTCCTTCCTTCACACACTACAAATACACCAAGGTCATCTCCGAGGCAGCAGCTTTTGGAACATCTGTACTCAAGGTCACTGCAATAGATGAGGATTCTGGAATCAATGCAAAAGTTCATTATGACTTGTCCCCACTGGAAAAGTCCAGGAGTGTCTCGGTTTTCCAGATCAATCCGACAACTGGAGTGATCCGAACAATAAGGCTATTGGACTTTGAGGAGACACAGGAGTATTTGTTCCATGTTGTAGCTACTGATGGTGGTATGCCAGCCTTAAACATGAGTGTGCCAGTTCACATTATTGTCAGCGACCTCAATGATAATCCTCCTTCTTTTGATCAACCGACATATTCTGGTGTTGTAAAAAATCCAACCCCAGGCTTACATGTTGCCAAGGTGACAGCCTCTGACCCTGATAAGTGTAGTCAAGAGAACCTAGAATACTCTATAGTAGGTGGAAATGGTGACCAAATATTTCAGATTGATGCCAAGTCTGGCGTGATATCCATCTCCCCCAGGAAACACTCTGTACTGTATCCGGCGTACATGCTCAATGTGTCAGTGTCTGATGGTGTGTTCACAGGCTTCACAACAGTGTCCATTACTCTGGAGAACAACAACGCTCACTCCCCCATCTTCACTCAGGTTCTGTACCAGGCCAGTGTCATGGAGAATGTAGGGAGAGGAATACCTATCACCACGGTAAAGGCTCTAGATGAGGATCGCGGATATTATGGCATGATCACCTACTCAGTTTTATCATCCGAGATGAGACAGTCCTTCAATATTGATGCAGACACTGGTATGAGTCCTATAAAAATATTCCTTCCCTATGCATGAATAATAAATTTGCAAAAATGAGAAATTTTTTATCACTACATTTTCATCATCAATGAATGTCATGTTCCTTTGTTATTTATAGGTGAGATATTTGCAGAAAGATTGTTTGACAGAGAACTGCAGTCCTCATACTCTATCACAATAGCAGCTACTGACAATGGTGGTCGCATGGGATTCACCACTGTAATTATTGACATCACAGATGTCAATGATGTTGCTCCTGAGTTCCTCCATACAGGGTACAAGGTCTCTGTCCCTATGAATGCTGGAAAGGGCCGACCTCTGGTGCAGATCCAAGCTAGGGACCCTGACCTGGGGGATGCTGGCAGAGTGACATACAATATTTATGATGCCTCACTGATCGTAGCTGGAACTTTGTTTACTGTGGATCCTTCATCAGGCATTTTGAGTGTAAAAACTGATCTAAGTGACAGAGGTAAGACAGAGAGAAATTTTTGTTATATTTTGCCTCTTCATTGCTCAAGATCAAACCACAGTCTTGCTGTTTGGATTGTTTATGAACATGTTTATATGTAGAGTTGATTATTATTTTCAGTTGACCAGGTCTTCCAGTTCTTTGTTGAGGCAGTAGATCATGGAAGTCCACAGCTGAAGAACAATGTTCCAATAGAGATCTACATCTCCAATGACGAACAAGATGCTCCCCTTACAAAACCAGAAACCACCTTCATCATTGCAGAGAACAAGCAAGTTGGAAGCATCATTGGCAAAGTAGTAGTAGTCACCAAAGCTCAGGTAGATTTCAGCATTATTCCGGGATCAACCAAGGACAGGAATAGTCCTGAAACATTTGGCATCAACAATGAAGGTGAAATCTTCCTGTTGGATCTGTGGAGGGTACAGAAAGTACCCCAGTACAAGTTTACTGTACAGATTGCACGTAGAGACAATCCACAGATTGTGGCTCATTCTCAGATAACTGTTATTGTGTCAAACTTCCAATCAGCTCTGCCTAATTTTGAGACTAGTTTATATGCAGTGTCTGTGGCAGAGGACCAGGAAAAGGGAACCAGTGTTGTGCAGTGCAGACTTCTGAGTGAAGGAAAATTTATCACAAATGCCCAGTACAAGTTCGATCATCAGACAACAGTGAAATATGAGCATTTGTTTGAAATTAATGAATATACTGGTTGGATTAATTTAGTGTCAGAATTAGACAGGGAAACTCGAGAAGTCTACAACTTGACTGTGCTTGCTGAGCAGAAGTTTGGATCCACCACCAAAATAGTCACTAACACCACCGTCACAGTGACAGTGTCAGACTGCAATGACAACCCACCCATCTTCAGCCAGCCTCATTATCAGACAGCAGTCAATGAAGATGCTCTTTCAGGGACAGTATTCCTGGCTCTTAAAACGACTGACGCTGATGCTAACCGTGCTGTGGAGTATTTTATTGTTGATGGTGACACCATGGGCAGATTTAAGATCCACAAGAATGGGGATATTTATGTGACTAAGCCTTTAGACAGAGAGACTGTCCCTCATTATGAACTAACAGTGGCAGCTACTGATGGGGCTTTGGAGTCCACAGCAAAAGTCAGTGTGGAGATTCTGGATGCTAATGATAATGCTCCTGTCTGTGATGAGGTAGCTTTATAAAGAATTTTCAATTTTTGTTTTAATACAAGCTTTAAGAGGTTCACTCATTGTATATGTTTATGAAGAAGGATATAAAATGTAGAATGACTCAGTCTTATGTTTTGGTAATTCTTTTTCTATTAGCCAATCCATCAGCATGTCCTGTCAGAGGATGTAGGGATCTCCACTATCATCACTCAAGTCAAGGCCACTGATGCTGACAGCATGTACACTCCTAATGGAGAGATCCATTATGTCATCAAAGGGGAGATGAGCAGTGATCTGTTCACTGTCAACAGAGAGAAAGGTAAGGAACCTGTGTAGCAGAAACTTTCTATAAAATATGTCCACAAATACCTCCTTTTTTTCGTCTGAAATTTACTGACCATTTAGTTTGTTACTCTGCAGGTATTTTGACCCCTAAGACAGAGCTGGACAGAGAGAAGCAGTCGCACCACCATGTGGTGATCAGTGCTGTGGATGGTGGTGGTCTGTCCTGTGACATTGATGTGTACATAGAGTTATCTGATGTCAATGACAATGCTCCAACATTTGTAGATCTGCCCGAGAAATATGGTCTGCTGGAGTCTGCTTCTGTTAACACTCTACTGCTGAGAATCACTGCTGAAGACCCAGATCTTGGTACATAAAATTATTTCAAAATTACAATTAGTGTTTTTCTGTGGTTCTACATTCATCATAAGTTGGATCCTCGGTTTCTAAAATTGTATTTCCTGATAATTGATATTAGTTTTAGCAATATGATTTACTCTGAATATTTTTGTGGTAATGTACAGGTATCAACAGACAAGTGAGATATGGAATGACTGATGGAGAGGAGACTTTCTCCATTGATTCACAGTCTGGTATAATCCAACTGATAAAGCCTGTAGACCGAGAACAAATATCCTTGTACAAGCTCAATATCTTTGCATATGACCAGGTTTGTATTGCTACATAAATGCTGAATTTTTTAAAACGAAAAATTAATTGGTAGGTTTGACTTTAAAATGTGTGAGCTCTGCAAACACATGTAAAATATATTGATCTCACTTCAGGGTATACCAAGTCTGACAACTACTGCAACACTGACCATAGAGATACAGGATGAGAATGATAATCCACCAGAATTTGTTCTGTCTCAGTATTCAGCAGCAGTTCCTGAGAATGCCACTGTGGGAACTGAGGTTGTCAAGGTGTTAGCCACCAGTAAAGACATCGGACTCAATGCCAAAATGACATACAGCATCACTGCCGGCAATAACAACAAGAAATTTGTCATTGATGAAAGTGAAGGTACATGTACGTCATGTGAACTGAATGCTGATAGTTTACTGTAAAATCACATATTTTTGTGGAGTCAGATTTTCTAGGTTTGATGAAAAATATTGATTTATTTCGATTTTATTTCATGGTTGGAGAATGTTTAGTAGTAATGCATATGAAGTTTTGCATTTTGTGGTGGTCTTTAATTTGTGGGTCTCTCCATTCCTCAAAAACAACAAAAATTAAATCCCCACAACAATTAGTGATTTTACAGTATAAGTTTTCACTACAGTATTAGAGGGTTGTGAAAGTTAATATGAAAATTATTCTGTCTTTCTCTTTTCAGGTGTGATTAGAGTCGCTAATGACCTTGACAGAGAGGTGACTGCTGTTTACTTTCTGACCGTCATGGCAACAGACTTGAGTGACACACCACTCAGTAGCTCCACCTATGTGACAGTAAACATCTCTGATATTAATGACAACAGACCCTTCTTCTCCCAAGCCTCCTACAGAATTAGTCTACCAGAGGACATGCCTGTTGGAAAAACTGTGTTTGAGGTGAAGCATTGTAAAAAGACATGAAAGCTCCTTCTTTTACATGTAGTATTCTTGATTAAACAAAGCAAGCAGTATGGAATATAA
This sequence comes from Saccostrea echinata, assembly GCF_033153115.1. NCBI lineage: Eukaryota > Metazoa > Mollusca > Bivalvia > Ostreida > Ostreidae > Saccostrea > Saccostrea echinata. The sequence goes on from NW_026889774.1 coordinate 23,273,672, forward strand.
TGTGGAACTGAATTATTGTTTTAGGTGAATGCCAATGACTTTGATGAAGGACAGAATTCCTTGTTGACTTTCTCCATCATTGAAGGAGACAGCTGGCACAGCTTTGAGATCCACCCAGTCACTGGGGAGATAACCATTCGTGCACCACTCGACAGAGAAATGGTGAGTTCAGTAGTGTACTGTGAGAGGTGAGTCAGACTAGCATTTCTGGGAGTTTTTCTTGCACATTTTTGTATTCTGTTGAATCTAGGTGGACAAATACAAGTTGGTGGTAGAGGTCAAGGATTCTGGATTACCTCCCCTGAGTAGCACCACCTTTGTTACCATGGAAATTGAGGATGTAAATGATTGTGCGCCACTCTTTTCCGAGTCCAGTTACAATGCCACTGTCCAGGTTTGTATAAGAGCTATTTATATCGGAGTTTTTTCCCCTGCAAAGATTTTTTTTGGTGAATTCAGTTGATGGGTTGGTTTTATTGAAAATTTTGGGGAAAGTTTATCCTTTTTAACAATTTTTAAGCATTGAAATTGGCCTATTTTTTCTAATTTGGAATTTGTTTAAACAGAGACCTCCAACAGGACTTGTAAGTTTTGCAGCCAACTTAGAAAAAATGTTTTGAAAGATTTCAGTTGGCATGCTACATTTGCAGAATTTACTTTTTTTGCTAATATACAAGTGTTTAACTCAGTTTTGATATTAACCCATCTTTTTTTATTCCATGTATTGTCTTTGTATATTTTAGTTTTCAAAGTGTTCTAACTCAGGGTATTTTAGTGGAATAGAATGTGTATCTCTCACTAGATGAAAAAAAATGCCTGCATTATTCTTTAAGGTTATTAAGCACTCTCAAATACACCAATATATATCAACAATGTGCACTGATGAATGCTTTTTGACACAATGTTCGAGGACAGCAATTAAAGTAGATAAACAACAAAGACTCCTAAGTTACTTCGAAGTTAAAAGATGATTCCTGTACAATGAATTTAGTGAGAAAGATTGACAGTATAATACATGTACTTCAAAGTATGAGGAGTTCTTATTCAGAAGAAGTTTGATGTTTTAGTAATACACAGGCCTGACCTAACTAGCTATTTAGTTTGGGGGACACATACTGGTGTATATATATACATGTAGCAATTACTTGAAGAAACCACAGCATAGATCTTTGTTAGAATTGCCTGCTTGTATGTATATATAATGATAATTTGATGGTTTTGGGATATGTGTACTAACATCCAACCAAGCTATCAAATTAAAATCAGAACCCAATACAGATTAATCATTATTATTTTTGTTTTTACATTTTTGTCAAATTTTACTTCATGCACATATATGTTGTGATATTGGGCTTTTTTTTTGTCTGATTTTTGCATGTTTTTTGCCAAAATATGTTTGCATTAAAACAAATGAAATTATCATGAAAACGAAATTGTATGATAATTAGGAAATGTGTCACCAAGCACTGCACTGACTACAATTTTCTTCTTTAACTAAATGAATGATAAAGTAAGAAATTTTTTCACTCTTTTGTTGCAGGAAGACCAATACATTGGTTACAAGATAATACACTACACAGTAACAGATAATGACCTTGACCCAAATGGACCACCTTTCACCTTTGACATTGTTAGTGGTAATGAAGGTCAGGAGTTCCGCATTGAGCCTACAGGAATCCTGAGTACTGCTGGGAAATTCAACAGAGACATCCGAGACTCCTACACCCTGACAGTGCGTGTCTTTGATAATGGTACACCTAACCTCTACTCAGACGTTATCACCACCATAAACATCATAGAGGAAGGCATGAATCCTCCAGAGGTGAAGAATCTAGAAATTTCCATCAGTTCTTATGATGACAGTTTTCCAGGAGGGGTGATTGGGAAGGTGGATGCTTCAGACAAGGATATCTTTGATACACTGAGTTACCAGGTGGTGTCTGCCAATCGTCACTTGTTTGATGTGGGAATGGACGACGGAAGAATCATTGCCTATCCTGGTTTGGACTCTGGAAGCTACATTGTCAATGTTAGCGTCTCAGATAAAAGGAATATTGCATATGGAACCGTCAGAGTGGATGTACTCATGATTTCATTTTCTATGTTGGAATCTTCTGTGACGATGCAGATTCAAGACCTGTCACCAGAGCAATTCCTAGTGGACTATCAAAGGAACTTCCAGAAGGCTGTCAAAAGAGCTCTCAATGTGCGAGCCAATGATGTCCAGATCATCAATGTCCAAGCTTCCAGCAACCTTGGTAGTGAGCCACTGGGCAGGGTAAAACGCAGTGCTGATCAGAAGGATCTGGATGTGTTGTTTGCAGTCCAGAGGTCGGCTAATGGGGCTTATTTCAGAAGGAAGAAACTGGAGAGGAAGCTGAGACAGAACCTGAATGACATTGAGAGTGAGTTGAATGTGAGGGTCGTTAAGGTGTTTGGAGACGTATGTCCTCAAGAGTCATGCAGAGATGGCAAGTGTATAGGAGTCATCAACTTCAACAAGAGTCTGGCCACCATAAAAGTGGAGGGGAAGAGCTTCGTCACTGCTAAACATTCCTACTCCTTTAAATGTCTGTGTTCTAATGGAATTGAAGGTAAATATCCAAGTTGTGTACAAAATAATCATTTCACTCATGTGTGATAATCAGAGACATGTTTAGGAAAACTAAATATTGTATGAGGATTGTTTTTTTTTTCTCTAGATGTGATGTGCCCTGAGGAACATGACACCTGTGCTGCTGTTCTTTGTCCAACACATCAAGTGTGTAGACACGAGCCATATCAGAACCCGAGGTGTGTCTGTCCCGAGGGACGAAGTGGAGAATTATGTGAAAATGAGGACAAGTGTACTGATGCTTCATGCTTAAATGGTGAGAAACATTAAGATTGGATCAAAATTAGAAAAATTGTTGCTCACTCATTGCGATGAATAGAAAAGCTTGACAAATTCTTGTTTGTTAATTTCAACAGGCATCAAGCCAATGACTTTCTCTGGGAATAGTTTTGCTAAGTGGACTCTGAAGGAAGAGTTTACAATAGAGAAGCGTCTGAGTCTGTCCATGAGGATAAAGACCCACCGTCCAGTGGCCTCCCTGATGTTTGCCACAGGGGATGTGGACTACAGCATTTTAGAGGTATGTTTTCTTTCCTGACCCAGCTTAACAGATTTACAATCTTTTATATGAGTTATTTTACTGACTAACTTTTGCAGATCTACAACGGTATGGTCCAGTACAAGTTTAACTATGGAAGTGGAGCAGGCTTGGTGATGATCCCAATCCATGTGGATGATGGAAAATGGCACACCATTAATGTGGAAAGGAATGACAAACATGCGGAGCTGACTTTAGACAACAAGTACACCAACATGGCTATTGCTCCAGGCAAGAGCAAGGTCCTGAACCTTCTGGATAATGATGTGTTCTTTGGAGCTGACGTCTTCATTAGTTACAATGGTTACCCAGAAGTGAGACGAGGGTTTGATGGGTGCATGGAGGACATCAAGCTGTTCAACATTTTGCTACCACTGAAGGGAGAAAATGCTGTGGTGAGGACCCAGGAATTTCAGGAGGTGGAGTTCCATTGTAAAAACACCCTTTCCCCACCCACTGGATCTAGTGAGTACATTTCTAGAAAAGTATCAGGGTTGTCAAATTGAAAAGTGATCTGAGTTCATTAAATGTCTAAATCATAAATATGTAAGGAATGTATGTATGTATTCTTACAGGTATCTGCAGTGTTGTGAGTTGTTCCAATGGAGGAGTCTGTGTGCCCTATCCACAATATGGAGGGTATGAACACTACACATGTCAATGTCCAGAGAGATACGAGGGAAACCAGTGTGAAATTGATCGGGATCCATGTGCCAATAACCCTTGTGGAGGAAATGGTACGTTTTCAACCTTAAAATACTATGTGTCGGAGGACTCTTTGTCAGCTTATAAGATAAAGTTTGAAATCTTTACAATAGTAATTATAAATATATCTGGATGTTTTACAGGTGAATGTTTGAATGTTAAGGACTTGCCCAATGAGTTCTTGTGCAGGTGCCGGGACAACTACCAGGGACAGTTCTGTCGCTACGGGAAGTACTGCCATTCCTCTCCTTGTAAGAATGGAGGGAGCTGTATTGAAGGCCCTTCCTCATTCATGTGTCACTGCCCCCCTGAATTTGCAGGTGAGGGAGATTGTTATTTTGTGCAATACTTAAATTAAGGAGTATATCTGGAGTTTCCTTTTTTTTAGTTAACATATTAACATAATTGTTTGATGGATTCTTTGAATGCATATAGAAGAAGATGAATTAAGTAACATGATGGTAAAGTTCAGAAATTTATTTATCTTCAGGTCAAACTTGTGAAGATCTGTGGTCAGAAGTTCCAGGAACTAAGTTTGTAGAAACAAATATTGACTCTGATGACTCGGGAATCACAAATACGACATTGTATATAATAGTCGGTAAGTTGTTACTTTGAAATGACTTTAAATCAGTGAAAAGGTTAACAGTGAAGAAGATAGTTTTCTTCATAAGATAAGTTTGAACAGGTTTATTTCTCTTTGCAGGGGTGACAGGAAGTCTCGTATTCCTGGCAATTTTGTTTGTCGGAGTACAGTGCTACAGAAGACGTCTAAGCAGAACAGGAAGGAACGTCACCCTAGGCATCGCGTACGATGACGAGAGGGATGTGATGCTCAAGAGTCGCAAAGATACCTGTAAAGTCAGCGACTTTGACATCAGCAAATTTAACACCAACATTCCCCCCAGCCCTCAACCTCCCCCTGTACCTAACAGGCCTGCATCCTACACCCCCAGTAACCATGACTCCCTCAACACTCTCAATAACCTTGACAATTTTCACAACTATGGATCAGCTGCTGATGAGCTGGAGAACTGCCACAACATTCCCTACCTAACCCAGGAGTTCCTGTCCTTCCACGGTCCCCCTCCCCGCAGCAATGCCAGTGTGGCCCCTTCTCTGCCCCCTCCCCCTCCATCTAACCCTCCTTCAGACACTGACTCACTCCAGAAAGCAACATGGGAAGGAGACTGTCCAAATATGCTGGAAAATTTAGAGGGTAGGTTTTTCACTCAATATTCTATTTCTGTTGAATTTCAGAAAATTGTTGAACTATTAATGAGGCATGTATTTATACATACACATTTGATTTTGTCTCTATCTTCAAAATAGAAAAGAAACACCCAGAGAAATTCCCACGCATGCCTCGCCAAGGGTTTATGTGTCCAGATACTACCTCGTTCAGCAGTCTTCCTGTCTCGGAGTCTGAAGATGAACCAGGTAAGCTATTCAACTCCACTCTACTTCTTCAATGAAATAGATGTCTCTGACTCCAAGAACTTTTTCATCCATTCCACTTCATAACATTCTCCAACTACATAACTGTAGATAACTCTTTTTACAATTTAAAAACAAAAATTTTTAAGAGAAACTTTTTTTTAAACATATTACTATGAAATTATAATGTAGAATTTTAGATTTAATTTTTAAGCATCAACTCATTTTCATTGCATGCATATTTCGGCTTTCATCATTCTTGTTTACCATTTGCACCTCATTTGCACTTTTGGCACCAGACCTTATAGAAACAAACCATTATCAGATAGTGGGATACTTTATTCTCTTATGGTCAACAATATATTATAAACTTGCACATATGTACATTACACTGAACACTTACATAAAATGTTGGTCAAGCAGGAAAATCTGCACTAATTATAGTCTAATACATAAGCTAGACTTACATGTACATAAACTGTGGCTTATCTCCAACAAGCATCTAATCAACATGATTAACTCATCAAGTATTTATATAGTAAACATCTAATGGGAATTATTTTTCTTTCTGGATCAAATTGATTAACCCATATAAGTATTTATAGATATCTAATGGGAAACATTTTCCTTTCTAGGTCAAATTAGAGCTTACTCCAATTAAGTACAAGGGGCAGTTTCATTATCATTTGTCATCTCATTTCATTATTGAGATATAAAGTATATTGCCAAAGAAGCAGGTTGCTTCCCTTCAATGCAATGCTTTATGCAAGCAAACTATAAGAGAGAGAGAAAAATTTTCTACTTTTCAGTAGGCTTGGAATTTGGAGCTTGTTTGTCTTTGCTTAATTAGATATACCCGAGTCGTTAAGGAAAGCAACTTGTAGTCAGTCATGACATCATCCACAAATAATCAAGATCCTTCATAGAAAAAACATGAAAGACGTGTGTGTTTTTGTCTTTATACAATAGAGAATCTTTTTTCCAACAGCGGCTAGGTGCAGGAAGAAAGGAAAAGGTAGCTCGACCACTCAGCATGTTACTTAGAAAACAATCTGTAATGTTGCTTCATGTGGTTAAAGCTTTTTAATTATAATTTATTAATTACACTTATTTATTTTATACATGTATTTATTTCAGATTTTATTTCCAATCTCTATGATTTCTTATTATACTATGCATGCTCAATATATTCTTCCATTAGTTCTTATTAACCAGATTATTTTATTTCTAAGTGGTTTTTCTTCTTTTTTCTTGTCATGTGGTTTTCATTTATGAAATATTTGGTTCATTAATTTATAATTGGTTAAAAAAAGAAAGAAAATCTGAAGTCTTCTATGCTCTTAAACTTGATTCTGTATGTATATGTTCAGTAACAGTCTTTAAACAGATCTACCCTGCCTGAATGTGTTTGTATCCTGTGCAAATAATGAGTAAATTTATGTAATAAAATGTAACCACAAATATCAGTATCAATAATAAAAGTTTAGTGTATATTCTGTATATGAACATATTTTAGCACCGTGTCAGGTAATTTATATGAAAAGTAATGATGCAAGTGCCTATATTTTACTTTGATCTTGAACTTAAACTTTGTTGCTCTTGGCTTTAAAGCAAGATTTTTTTGTTAATTGAGTATATGTAAGTCTAATGTATGTAGTCAATGTGCATTGAAACTGTGTGACTTTATGTCTCACCCTTCATTGTGTTTTTTCAGATTATCACTGGGATGCCTCTGACTGGGCCCCTAGACCATCCCTTCCAAACATCAGTGAAGTTCCAATCCATGAAATCCATGATTCTCCAAGTTCTAGTCCCCATAGCAATGAGTCCAACACTCACATAGGATTTCCCAATGGTCCCATCAATGACTCTGTCCTCTACACGGACCCAGAACTTCTTGAGTCTGAGTATGTGGGTGATTCTGAGTTTGCGGACAATGAGTATGATAATGAGGAGTGCTACATGAGTCCTCCCAACTATCGACGAGTGCTAGGACTTCCTCAAACTCCGGAGGAGGAAGAGGAGAGTTATGAACTCCCTCAACATCAGATAATTACACACCCCAATCAGTATCTACCAAATCACAGCTTTACCCAATCACATGAGCAGGTGTCAGGTGACAGAGACTCGCACAGTGATTGGCCAGAACCTCCGTCATGTGATGAGAATGAATTTTATACATCTGACAATGATGAAGAAGTTGTGACTTATGGATTCCCTAACACTAAAAAGTTAGCCCCTGGTTTTGTTTCTGATGGGGGTATTACAGACAGTGAATACAATGTCAGGAATTCTGTCATAGACAGAATGAGCATGTCCTTGGGAGGATATGCATCTACAAATGCGTCCGTGTCTGACATCTCAGGCCTGTGTGAAATCGAGGACAGTGAGGTTAATCTAAGTGAAGAGGAGAGTTGCGATGATAATATCGATGAAAGTACACCTCTGAACAACCCAGGAGAGAGAAATACAAATGTGTAATGTGTGTCGTGTCTAGTGATGTAAATGTGCCATACAAGTCATTTATTCTCAGTGTGATGAAAATATCCCTGCCATGCTTCTGGTGTTGTGATCTTACCTTTAACCTCTAACCTCATCTTCCATGACAGTACAAAACTTTTATATACAATGCTGCTTTAATACAAAAAAATAGCATGGTGCTAGAAATACATGTAAGTGTTAGCTTAATCCTGGCATGGAACTAAACATCATTGATGGATTTATAAATGTTTTAGTACAATGTATTTTAAATGGCAATTTCTCTTTTTAGCCTCTCTTTCCATCCCTTCATTGTAGATGTTTAAATTGTGATATAAATAGATCTGCCAAAACATTTGTTCATACAATTTTTTTGTGTTGTACATAGCAAATCAGCTTCACCCACCATTTTATCCAAAGTATTTTCCCCTCATTTTGATTGATTGTCATCAAATTGATTATTGTGTTATGCATGCATTTATTTCACTCTGTAAAGATACCAAGATAGGTATTAACTTTTGTTATATTATTTATTCTATGTTGATTATACTGCTGGTTGTGATTTTGAGTATAATTGACATCCTTTTTAAAGTGTTGTGTAATGAATTTGTTATTTGTTTTGTAGAGAATATAATTGTTGATGATGAATATACAGGTATAAGCTGTGTTTAATGAATGCACTGGATCAATTTTAGACATCTCATTTGGAGAGATGTGTTTTAATGATAATAGTTGGTTGTACAACACAGTGGCTAGGAATGCATCTTAAAGTTTAATTTATCAAAAATAATAATATATACATATAATTTTTTTTGTACAAAAGTGCTTTATTTATCAAACTGTGAAAACATTTTTTTTCCTGTTAATAAATGTGAATCCTGGTAGATTTTTCTGCATTGATACATTTCCCATGACATACATGTATAATTTTCATAATTTTACAATGAAGAAATAGTAATTTTGATGACATTTAATATGGTGCTTACACTTTAAGGTTGTGGCAAAAAATTCAATGTTGAAAGGACACTGCAACAAAAACCCATATTTTACAATTGTCAATAAAGGCTAAGGTTATATAGTTCTTGTATGATATATGTGATACAACATTCAATTACTAGTACAAGATGTATTAAAATAGAAAGTGTTCAATGTGTTCATATTAATCATTTCATCTAAGGGTGATTTTTAGCTGTATGTGTTTAGCCAGTAATAAATTTCATTGGTCTCAGTTTTTATATTATAATGTATATGAATCATATGATGTGAGAGATGAAAGAAACTGTGTACATGTATCTGCATGTGCAGTGTAGAAATGGCTGGTGTTATAGTGCATTGTGAGTCTATACAAATTACAAAATAAAATGATAAAATATATTTGTTGTCTCTGTTTATACAACTGGATCCCTTCGTGATAATTAACAAAATACAGTCAAACCTCGTTATCTCGAACTCAAAAGGTTCGAAAAAATACTTCGAGATAACGGAGAATTTGAGATATCCAGGGTAAAATACTTAAGAATAAGCAGTTGCGACTTCAAAATCACTTCCACATATCCAAGGTATTCGAGATATCCGTGTTCCAACTGTAATTAAAAATTGACTTTTTATATTGGATGAGAATGTTTTAAAGTAATATGAATGGTTTTATACGTGCAGTAAGCCGGCTTGGATATTTTGAAGACTACAATACATGTACATTGCATTTGCTGTTTTTATGAAGAGTCTTATGAACTGGAGTAATTGCTTTTAAAATATACATAGACCATATTTACCTTCTTTAGGCACTGTGGCAACGCACTTTGAAAAAATTACGCACTTCGAAAAAATTTTTCAAAGTGCGTTAAAATTGGGACAAAATCAACGCACTTTGAAGAAATTTTTCAAAGTGCGTTAAATTTGGGACACAATCAACGCACTTTGAAATTTTTGTTCGAAGTGCGTTAAGAGTGTACATAAACATTTTTTACCATGGAGACACTTAACGCACTTTGAAAAAATACGTATAAAATAAATTCTGGACTTAGATTTTTTGTAATAGACAGTATTAATTTGTTATATTTCTTCAGAAAAACTGATGAATTGATCTGCCCTCATCGAGAACGAGAAGACAGGTAGAAAGTCCCTCAGCCAACTCTCAATCTTTCCCACACAAATATATGTATTTTCATAACTGGTATGACATTGATATTATTTCTCTCAATAAATTTTACTTAACGTAAAAATAGATTTAAAAAAAAATTAGATAAGCTTTCCTGAAAAAAATATGCACCCTAATATATTAAAGAAGAGAGCTGCATAACCTTCATTCAAAATGTATCCACAATGATTCCTTAGAAAATAGGCATTTACATGGTAAGTAAAACATGCTATTTGACATGTCTAGCGTTTTTATGATATCAAATTACAGATTTAGAAGTAATCTGACTGCATAACTTTTTTGAGAAAAAGTTATTAGTGAACGAGGTAAAAAATTTCAGTCGACGTTGTTTCATATATGTTAACAATAGATAGATAGATGAATATGATAGAAAGATAGATGAGAGAGAGAGAATTTTCATGGTATGGAAAAATCATAATTGCTCCCTTTTCCCTAAGAAAAATGAGATGCTTTAAGTCACTTATCGACACCTACATGTACATCTACCAAACTTATTAGAGACTGGATAAAATTTAAAAAAGAAAAAAAAATAAACGAAACTGTACTATTAAACAATCATTCCTCCACTATTTCTAAAAGACCCATTCCCCTTTTATAATAGTTACGAGAACCATCTCAGATCCTGACGTCATCACCAACTAGGTTCAAATAATTATTTATCATACCTAAAATTTGCAAGAATATTGACCAAGCCGTGCATATTTTTTTTTCAAAGTGCGTTAATATGGTCGATATTAAGGCACTTTGAAAAGAAATATTTTTTTTCAAAGTGCGTTAACGTGGTCCCAAAATTAACGCACTTTGAAAATTTTTTTCAAAGTGCGTAATTTTTCAAAGTGCGTTGTAACAAGGCACTCCTGTGTGTATAGACAACCTGTTACAAACTAAATACATATTTTTTATTTAGCATATAAAATTGTGTTGCATTTATTCATCCAAAAATTATAGAAAATTTGCTGATGAGAAAACTTTTTTTCTCAAGCAGTCCTGCAAACATTTCCGGTGGGACACGGGAGAAAGAGCTGTAGAAAATCCATACACAATCCAAAATCTTGGCTCGAATGTAGAACAACTGTCTTGAGAATTGCTAGACCAACGGATGGATGGAAAGATGAGACAGACGGATGCAGGAGAAATCATCTACCTTAATTTGTTATCCTTCGTTATTCCATAGACCTTAAAAAGTTATTTCTTGAACAAATTAAAAACTTCTTAATTTAAGCAGTCCGATTATGGAGTTCTGTATGTAAGAGGTGACACAAATATTCCAAAAATGATGCATGTAATAGGGGAAAAATGGAATGCGAAACTGAGTGCCGCTTTTATACCCCGTCTGTTGACTAATTGTATAATTATCAATTCAACGCTTTTCGTCCGTCCGTTTGTCCGTCCATCTATTATGCGCGTGGATCATATCTTGCACACTACCCTTGTCAATTGATTCATCTCGGAGTAATGGTGTGGGGCAACCCAAAAGTGGGTGATATTGACCCATTCTGGAAATACGTCCATAGCCATGCATCTTCAGATTGTGTGGGGAAAATATAATATCTTAAATTGCACACAATGTGATTTAATGCTTCTTAGAGAGAGTTATGTCTCAATTCAAAAGTTTAAGGTATATCTTCAGAATGGTATAGCTCTGCATATTCAAATCGTGTGGGGCAATATCTTTTTAAATGTTTAACACTGTCAGTACTTAATTAATGAATTGAGATAAAGATGCTTTCTTTAATGTATAATTGCTCGAGAGTAAACTTTATTGCGGTGAGTTAATTCGTTGACAATGACGAGTAAGGCTGACATATCTCAAACTTCCATATAAGAAATAATACAAACATCAAAGTCAATTTTTTTAATACATTTTATTATAACAATAAAAACACCATGCAAAATTTATTTCTCAGTCGATATTTTATATATATATATATATATATATATATATATATATATATATATATATATATATATATATATATATATATATATATAATTTCAAAAATGTAACAGTTGCTAAAATGGTGGGTTCTGTCAAAAAAGGGCAAATAAAACTTGCCAGATAAACAATGCCTCAGCAAAGAAAACAGAAAATGCATTCATATATATATATATACTAGTATATACACTTCTGTAACTGTACAGTCATATCCCACCCCCTTTTCCAAAAGAGGCGTGATGCAAATCATCGATCAGAAATGGTTTCTAAGGCTATCTTTTAATGACATGTGGAATCTGCCATACGGGAAATTCTTCTGCATGTGTTGGAGCATGCTTTCCCCGTTAAAGAACAAAGGGAAGTCACTCTGCCTCAAATTGCCCGCACAACGAAGTGAAGCAACGTCTACATAAAGCATGCAACACTGTCTTTGTACAATTCATAAACGTTTCATGTTCATCGTTGACAAAGTATCTTTGCATCTTTACCTACAATTACAAATATAAAATTTCTTGTACATGTATAAATAATTTGTAAGATAACAGAAGTTGCAGATTGAGTAGAAATTTTAAAAATAAAAAAGAGTTATGGGAATAAATATTTAAGCAAGAGGTGTATTCCCTGAAGGAGACATATTCTTAATTTCATTAAAGGGCTCACATCTCTAAAATTTAGCCCAATATAATTTAATAGAAAATTGACCTTTTAAAACGACAAATCAGACATAATTATGTCAATTCATTAGTTCTACTTACTAAAAACAATCTCCTTACTAATAGACGTAAAAGGAGGTGTTCAAGTCCTGAGTCTTGGAGACTTTGTGTTGTCTATGTTTTGGTACGTCACGACGCACTGCTCTGTGCTTAAAATTGACTCTAGCCAACCACTCCATCTATAAAGATTGATCACAACGTGAATTTCATTTTTAAATAGTTTCAATAAAACAAAGATCAGGTTTAAAGAGCAGATCCAGTGGAAGGGGGGGGGGTGTGGTTTGGGGGGTCTGCCCGTACGAATTTGCAGGATTTTATATTTACAGAGAAGGTAGCCAAAATGACACTTTCAAACATTCATACTTCCCAGAAAAACTGGAAACCCAAGGGGATACATGTGTATTGTGAAAACTGGAAACCCAACGAGATACATGTGTATTGTGAAAACTGGAAACCCAACGAGATACAATCTTATCTAACAGACTTTACCCACCCATCCACTCGCAATTAAAATATTGGCGAGGTAATCTTAAGACCCCTTATTCTAGCCCAAGACCACATACAAAGGCATACAAAATGAATTTTGATTTTTTTCGGGGGGGGGGGGGGGGGTCAGCATTGGAATATTTTTAATTTCCTGTGGATTTTCGGTGGATATAGTTCTGATTTCCGTTGAATATCGATCTTTTCATTATGTTTTTTTTTTTTTAGGAAAATAAAAATCTGGATCTAAAATATCTGTCATGTCTTTTAAAAACAAGGTTTGAAATGCCACCGATTGCTCTATCGTTGAGAATAAGTGCGACACTAACCTGGTGCGTAGGTTGTGGTATGGTGGGAAGTTCCCTACGCTCCTCAGACTTGTTGATGGCACTGGTCAATTTACGCTAAAAAGGGAAAAGAAGTAATGCAACAAGATATTAATCGTATAAAACTCTTGTAAGAATTTATGCAACTAAAAGAAAAATATTGATTGGACATCAATGTGCATTTATATGTCCTTGTGTTGGGTAAATAAAATGCTCCCACACAGATTCTTACCCAGTCTTCAATATGCTCTACCCATCCCTGAGCAGCAGAAGCAAAGACTGGTTTGCACTGGAGAGAAATAACAGGAGTTACTACTGAAAATTTGGAGAGACAGAGGACTTAGAGAGAGAGACAGACAAACAGACAGACTTACAGCAGATTTAGCCGCCAGACTCAGCATCACTTCGGACCACTGTTTGTCATCTGAAGAGGGCTCTATACGGCGCTAGAAATAACAAAAATTCTGCTTTTACACATGTGAAAAAAACGTTACTTTAAGGTCGGACGAAACGTTCCTCAATAATATATCATTTTCCCCCAAAAAAATTTCATTAAAGCATTGCTACTTTAACGACTCCCAAAAAAATATTAGGTACCTTTCCAGACATTTGTACAAGATACCAGAGAGTGGTGTTTTCTATATACCGGTAATCTTATATTAATCACTTGAATTGCTACTATCATAATTTTGTTGGAATTTCTTTTCAAAGACTTCTTGAGAACAGTTTAAAAATCATAACACGATGATAATTATCAGGCACGTAGTATCGTTTTTGAAAGGAAAATCGTCCATACTCGGAAATTCTACTTCATGGGGGGAGGTTTCAAATTCCTTTCACAATAATTTGTTTGAACTAAAATACAAGAAGTGGGGGGGGGGGGCAGCCTTTCAGTGAACATTTTCAATAGTAAAAGGTTATGTCTGGGGAAAAAGTGAGGGGGTCCCCCTGATAATACGTGCCTCATTATTAATACTTTTTATATTAATAATCAGGCACTTAGTAACGGGGGTGTGGGTGTGCCCCCCCACTTTTTCCCCAAACATAACCTTTTACTAATGAAAATGTTCACTGAAAGGTTCCCCCCCCCCCTTTTTGTGACGAAGAGATACAATTTTAAAATAGATATTCGAGGAACGTATCGTCTGACCTTAATTGTTATTTCTTTATATTCATTTACCTCTAATAATTAATACCTCCAGCGAGTACATCTCACTAAATGGTATCCCCTCTTTAACCTCTACATGCAGGCCCGAAAGAAGCAATTTCGGGGGGGGGGGGGGGCACCAAACATTTTTAGCCATATGGCAATTAAAAATGCCTTGACAAGCATAATTTTAAAAAGGGGAAAAACAGACATTATTATTGAGGGGGACAATCATAAAGTAACTACATGTACATATGCATGTTTTCTATAGTATACGGCAATTGTTTTTGGGCGGGGGAGGGGGGGCATGGGGAGCAGAGTATTTTAACGTACGCAATGTAGAGGACAGCTTCCCCCTTTTTTAAAGCAACAATAGAACTTTTTATCGGAAGAAATTCAAAGCATTTACAAACAAGGAAGAAATTTTAAGGTTGCACAGGTTTTCAAGATTCTTTGTACGTAATGTAATCTTCTTTCATGTTCTAACCCAAATCGTATTCTTATAAACACCCCCCCCCCCCCGATTTATCTTTATAGATTTACAAAATCATGATCTATGCTCTGAAAATGAAATTTTTATTCAATGTTTTTCTTCACTGTAGCCAAAGATACATGCATGTAATATACATGTATGTAATTACAAATATCAAGGTAAATAGAAAGCCTTGCCCCCTTCCCCTTCTCAGTTCAAATTATCGCGAATTTTAAAATGTGCTGTATTTTGTAGAAAAAAAGTTTTTGGAGAGTAAATGATTTATTTGCTGATGCATTACCCTCTTAGACACACTCTTGTTCTTTCTCTCTGCAGATCTTTGCCTTTTCATGATGATATTTGCAATTTTTGTTGCTATGCAAAAAACACGTCTACTCTCTACTGATAGAAGTGAGTAACTAACAACGGTAACTACAACGCAACGCTCCCTAGCAGTTACCAAGTATGACGTCATCACTTATTAACAAACATATATTGAAAACAAACGTAGAACAATTAAATTGTCAGATATCTTACCTCTCATGTCATTCTTTACATTATTATTATACCACTACACTTGTTTTAGGCTGTTAGCCGTTATAACCTGGTAAGACAAGCTAAACGCCATAAAGTGACGTCATAATCGGAAAAACGTCATCATGATAAGTACTCAATCTTCTGCGCAGAGTTGTCGTTCATTCCTTGCTTCCTATAGATCTAGAGAATATGTTCTTCGCACGGAGACAAAAGACTGCATGTGTCGTGACAAATTTACAAAATGCATTTGTTCAGACTTTTGTTGAAAGTCAACATTCTCATAATAAAGACCATGCTTATTTTAAAAAAAATATAAAAGCCAACAAAATGTTTCCAAATTCAAAATGTATTGAATTAAAAGGATTTAATTAAAGGGTTGAGGATGTCTTCCTGATATTTTCTGTTTTGAAGTCTGTCTAATCATGTTATACTTTTATAAGTAATCAAAAAGAAAATTTTTAAAAAATGAATTTATAATTTATTTCTGGGAAAAAGAAATATCATTGATGCATTAACTAGATATTGGTCAACCGATGATCTAATATTTCGGGTTGGGGTGGGGAGCAGACGGTACATTTTGTTGTCGGCGACAATATGTACCTAACCTCATTGCACATATTGTCGTTCATGGGCACATACTGTCGCCGGTGTCGCATAACCGGCTGAGTAAGAAACATGTACATTTTGTCACAGACGAAAAGTAAGTGCCTGCCTTCAACTGCATACATTGTCGCCCCATATTTAGGGTTGTTTAAGGATTTATTTTTTTTTTTATTTTTAGTATTTTATTTATTTATTTTACTTTATTTATTTTTTTTGTTGAGGTTTATGAATGTAATTGATGTGTAAATCACACGGACTAATCAAGAAGGAATGTATCATGAATCGTGATATAGTGCAATTTAGTCCGAATTTCTCTGACTGTGTATACTGAGATGGTGAGCTTGCACAAAACAGTGTTCAAATAGAAAATTACATCTTTAGTTTTCATGGGATTGCATGTTCAGTAAAAGAAAAAATTCAACACACAGTTGTAACTTCAACTCTGATGAAGCAAATTTAATGCAATACATGGCCTTAGGAACCAAGGGGGAGGGTGTCCACCCAATAATTTTGCCGATACTGTATATAGAATAATATAGAAAACATAGCTACTATATGCTTGTGCTCCCTCAATAATAACGTCTGATGTCCCTCCCCCTTTATTTTGCTTGTCGAAGAAATTTTGGTAGTTGAAAGTGCCCCCCCCCCCCAACTGAAAACGTATGGATGTGCCCCCAAAAAAGTGAAATTGCTTCCTACGGGCATGCAATAAAATGCTGTTTTTAAAATACATCAGGCTCGAATCCAGGAATTTTTTCCGGGGGGGGGGGGGGGATTTCCATCCCAAAAACTTCTTGACAAAATAAAAAAAACAAACTAATTTCCCATCCCAAACACGTATTAAATCCAGACAAAAAATTCTTGACAAGCAAAAAAAAAAAAAAAAAACAAAACAAAACAATACAAAACAAAAAAAAAAAAACAAAAACAAAAAAAGAAAGAAAAAAACCCCTAAAATCCATTTCCCAAACATGAGTAACACCCATTTCGTGGTGGTGATAGTAGGGTTCACGTTTTCGGGGGGGGGGGGGGGGGCAAAGTCATTATATATTTGCTTCCGTATATATACTTTTAAAAACTATGCAAACTCCCCTCCCCCACCTCCCTCTATATCCGCGCATGTACATGTTGAAGAGGGAGTACGAAAGCCCATTGAGCTCATTTTCGTAGGTAAAAAAAAATATATTTTTCGCGTTAGAGCGGGTAACTTTCACGTTATAACGCGAAACTTTCGCGAATAAACGCGTAACTTTCGCGAATAAACGCGATACTTTCGCGTTATAACGCGTACTTTCGCGAATAAACGCGAAACTTTCGCGTTATAACGCGAAACTTTCCCTGTAAAACAGAGACATTTGCATAAGTCTACAGTTTGTTTTACTCTTTAATGATCTAGTTTATTCATTAAAATGAAAAACGAAAGACTATTTTGAACTTGGATTATCACAAGCTGAAATTTTATGTTTCTCGCTATTGAATGTGTCTCTCCTCTTTCTAAATCTTTTTTGCCGTCACATTTTGTCTTTCTCAATGCTGTTCAATACAAGTGTTGAAATGTATGGTAGAGGAGCGAAAATACAAGTCTAATTTTAATTAAATTGAACGCTCTCTATAGAATTTGAAATAAAAAATCTCAGAAAATTGTCAACAATGAGGTAAATTTCTATATTTCACGGAACAATTGTGTCACATCACATGAGTAACCTAATGTGAAAATTGGATGACAAATATTCGTATCAAATGATTCATCTCCTGTAGACTCACTGTAGAAATACAACATTGTATTTTAAGGTTGCACCACTTGGTCATACCATTACTTACGAAAACATTGACAATTTATTTAAAGAAAGCAACGAGTGGAGATCTTCCTGAGAGAAAAAAAATTAGTCTAAAGAAGTTCTTGGATTCAACAACTGAAAAACAAGAAAATCTTTAAATGAATATTCATTTAATTAATTAGTAGGGTTTTGAGATTAAATGCAAAATCAACATTAATCTATCCATTTCTCGCATCAATTCTCTTTTACATCTTCTGAAGAAATGTCATTTATAAATTCATAGAAGTCCCCCTCTGCGTTCACGTTTTTTATCTGTCAGTCAAGATCACAGGTTCCCGAGTAACATGACTATATATGTATAATTCCGCGTTATAACGCGAAAGTTTCGCGTTTATTCGCGAAAGTTTCGCGTAATAACGCGAAAGTTACGCGTTATAACGAGAAAGAACGCGAAACTTTCGCGTTATAACGCGAAAAATATATTTTTTTAACCTACGAAAATGAGCTCAATGGGCTTTCGTAAAGGGAGAATGATGCAATCAACACAAATAGTATATATTCATGCAATTTAATTACATGAATTCCCCTCTCTCTCTCTCTCTGTTTCTGTCTCTCCTATCCAGTCAAAATATTTTTCAAACAATACTTTAGGCAACGAAGTATGCAAATTAATTTTCGCATCATATATATTTTTGCCGACCACAGTATATGTGCCAATATGTAATAGTGCAGTCAATTTTTTATGAAACATCAAACTACATATACTAGTATGTAGTTACAACAGAAATATTAATTCTTATTGTATGTTGTTTTACGTCCCATTCGAGAATTTTTCCCTCCTATAGAGACGTCACCATATACTGGTGAAGGGCTTCAAATTTTGACCTTTACTCGGCACTCAGGGCCATTGAGCAGTGAGGGATCTTTATCGTGCCAACGCCTGCCGTGACACGGGGCCTCGGTTTTTAAGGTCTCATCCGAAAGACCCGCAACTTTCACTTCAAAGTGCCGAGCACATGGCGAAGGAACAGTTGCTACCTATTTTTTATCGACTTAGGTCTGTCGCGACCGAGATTCGAACACACGACCTCCCGATCACGGAGCGAGCGCTCTATACCGACTGAGCTACCGTGAACGGTCCAAGGAATTTGAACTACTTTTGAAAAACTTTAACCTTGGTCATAACTTTTGAACATTTGGAGGTAGAGCTTTCATATTTCACATTTATATTTCTCGTGACAAGACTTCCCTTGGGTACCAAAATTTTTTTATCTCTTGACCTTGGAGTTTGACCTACTTTAAAAAACTTTAACTTTGGCCATGTTTTGAACAGTTGATGCTAGGGCCTTCATGTTTCACATGTGATAAGACCTTCCCTTGAGTACGAGGTTTTGACCTTTTGTCCTTGACCTTGGAGTTTGACCTTCTTTTGAAAAACTTTTACCTTCGCCATAAATTTTCAATGGTTGGTGCTCTTGGGCTTTCATATTTTACAGGTATATTTCTTGAGACAAGACCTTTCTTTGGGTACCAACATTTTTGATCTCATGACCTTGGAGTTTGACTTGCATTTTGAGAAACTTTAACCTTTGCCATAAGCTACCATACAGGGGATTCAGTTTTATACAAATACATCTTGTTTGCATATAAAGTGATCACATAAAATCAAGCAAAGTGTGTTACTGGCCCCTGTAAATGCTAACAATTCCAATTTACAAGAGGACCATGGGCTACAACACTCACACGAGTCACTATGGCCTGCTGTTCTTCACCAGCGGATTTTTTCCCCAATCTTCGTATGTTAAACTTTGATCACATATTCAGGGTCTATCCTACCCCAAGCCATCATAAGCTGTACAAATTTGAACCTACACCACCTGAGGATGCTTCAATGTAAATACATGTATGACTAATCATGGCTTTGCTTTCCTATAAAAAAAAAGATTTTTAGAGATTTTACCTACACATTCCTCTATAAAATGTAGCTAAATCCTGACCCCAGGTTCATGAATTAAACAAGAGGCCCTTGGGCCACAATGCTCACCTGAGTTACTTTGGTCGTGCTTTCTTCATCAAATTTTTATACATGTATTCCCTTGAGGGTCATGAATTAAAACAAGAAGCCCATGGGCCACAATGCTCACCTGAGTTACTTTGATCGTGCTGTTCTTCATCAAATTTTTATATTCCCTTGATTTTTTTTAAATTTAGTTCCATGTGAAACTTTGATCCCCTAGTGTTGCCCCACCCTAACCCTGGGGGCCACAAGCTGAATAGTTTAGTTTAGAACTTACTACCGCAGGAAGCCTTCACGCAAGTTTCATCTTTTCTGGTCCTGTGGTTCTTGAGAAGAAACTTTTTCATATATATTTCAATGTAAAACTTTCATCCCCAATTGTGGCCCCACCCTAACCCTGGGCATCATTATTAAAACAATAGAATCTACACTTCCTCAAGAAGCTTGCAACTAAGTCTCACCTTTTCTGGCCTACTGGTTCTTGAGAAGAAGATTTTAAAGATCTTTCTTATATATTGAAAATGTTAAACTTTCATCCCCTGTTTTGGCCCCACCCTAATACCGGGGGTCATGATTTGAACAATTTAGAATCTACACTTCCTCAGGAAACTTTTCACACAAGTTTCATCTTTTCTAGAACAGTGGTTCTTGAGCTTTTTTAATGACCCCACCCTATTTTTGCCTTTTCTTGATCATCTCCCCTTGGAAGAGACTTCGCCCTCCATTTGAACAATTAAGAATCCCCTTTACCCAAGGATGCTTTGTGCCAACGTCGGTTAAAATTTGGCCAAGTGGTTCTTGAGAGGTCGAAAATATGAAAAGTTTTCAGACAGATGGTGGACAACCAGTGATCATAGAAGCTCACTTGAGCTTTCATCTATCTTTAATTTACCTAGAGGATGATTCAATAAAAATATTCCTAATCATGGCTTTGCTGTTCTTGGATTTAAAAATTTTTTTCCTATGCAAAACTATATGCTCGTATCCACATCCTACCCCCAGGGGTCATGATTTCAACAAACTTGAATCTACACTTCCTGAATATGCTTTCAAAAAAATTCAACAAATCTTGGCTTTACTGTTCTTGAAAATCAGATTTTTCATATACATATAAAGACAACACGTTTCTCAATAATATATATATAATTTTTTCCAAGAATTTGTAATTGATGTATTGCTAATTTAACAAGTTTCCTCACATAAATTATGGTATGTACCTTACCAGGTATTTGTGCAAGATACCAAAGGACGCCATATACTATATAATATTGGAAATCATTAGCATTGCAAGAATCACAATTTTTTTTTATGTCTTTATCTACTTATACACTTT
Source organism: Saccostrea echinata (assembly GCF_033153115.1). Classification (NCBI taxonomy): domain Eukaryota; kingdom Metazoa; phylum Mollusca; class Bivalvia; order Ostreida; family Ostreidae; genus Saccostrea; species Saccostrea echinata. The sequence continues at coordinate 23,294,947 of NW_026889774.1, forward strand.
AAAAATCACTAGACAATAACAATTATGATTAATTTGTTGTATATTACGAAGAGATACAAAAGATATTCGAGCAACGTTGTCAGATCTTAAGTTAATCTCTGATGGCCCATTGTGACCCCCCATCCTACCTCTGCGAGTCATGAAAACTTGAAACTACACTATGTAATGATTGATTGATTGATTGTACATTGTTTTACGTCCCATTCGAGAATTTTTCACTCCTATAGAGACGTCACCATATACCGGTGAAGGGCTTCAAATTTTGACCTTTACTCGGCACTCAGGGCCATTGAGCAGTGAGGGATCTTTATCGTGCCAACGCCTGCCGTGACACGGGGCCTCGGTTTTTAAGGTCTCATCCGAAGGACCCGCAACTTTCACTTCAAAGTGCCGAGCACATGGCGAAGGAACAGTTGCTACCTATTTTTTATCGACTTAGGTCTGTCGCGGCCGAGATTCGAACTCACGACCTCCCGACCACGGAGCGAGCGCTCTACCGACTGAGCTACCGTGAACGGTCACTATGTACTGAAGCTTTCACAGTGTTTCATTTTTTCTGGCCTACTGGTTCTTGAGAATAATTCTAAAGATTCCATTATTTTTTCAATAATTCTTTATCTCCCCTTGAAAGAGGTTGTAGCCCTTCAACTGTAAAAAACTTGAATCCCCTTCACCCAAGGATACTATCTGGCAAGTTAGGTCGATATTGGCCAAGTGGTTCTGATGAAGAAGATGAAAATGTTAAAAAAAAATGTTAAAAGTTAACGACAACAACTGCTGACAACAAATTTTGATCAGATACTATGCTTTCGGCTCAGAAGCTTAAAACAATTTACTTTTCCACCACAGGAATCTAGTTTACATCTATATTAAAGCCTATTTGTATCACTGAACCAAATCTATACATCTGACTTTCTGTATGGACTTTCTGTTTGGACTGGGTTTTTCAAAGAAAAGGCAAAAAGATGCTCTGAAGGTTTTTTTCACATTTATTTTTTTCTTTTTACACAAGTCTCTTTTACCAAATCTGAAAAAGAAAGGAAAAAATTCAACATCAGTAGGTTAACCAAAAATATATATAAATATGTTAAAACTTTCTTTCAAAAATTGTTCACTTATAGCAACAATGCAACTAGTATACTAAATATTTATCTTAATTCTGAAGGAATTTATCTATTTGCATACTTTTTTTCCCTTCAAATTTTACTGTGATGGATTTACTTCTGGTTAGAACAAGCCAATCATACTTTCTCTTAAGAAAAGCTTAATTTTTTGCCTATCCAAAACTTTTTGCCACAAATTTTTCTTGAATTTGCAAGGGTCTATTGACCAGGCATTTAGCCTGCCTTACCCCCTATTTAGGCTTCTGTACCTACCTTTTAAGCCTGTACAGCAGGGGCCTCTGTGGGCTTGGCTCCTTTCTGTTCACTGTAAGGGTGAGCAGGAATTGTCTCCTCCTTGGGCTCCACCACACTGACGTGGTCAGGCAGTGGTCGTTTTGGACCAATTTTACCGCTGGGATCCCATGGCAACATGATCTTAACCTTAATTCCAAGCACACCTACAAACAATTCAACAAGGCTTAGCACTTTTACACATACAAATGACAGTGTGAAGGGCATCATATGTAGATTTTATGCAAGGTAATTTCCAAAAAGAAAACGATCTTGGATTAATTTTTCTGAAAAAAGACAAAAACTATGTTAGTATTACTAAACAACTGTCAAGCAAACCTGTAATTACCTTTCAGTGCAAAACATTTAGCTGTACACTCCATGAAAAGCTACTGAACAAATTTTTAAGTAAATCTCTCTATTAAGTAAAGAAGTTACCCTGTCTTAGCAAGACGTGTCTGACGGCTGTGTCTACGTAATCATTAATGGGGTCACCACTGTGGATCATAAGTCCATCCACGAATTTCATAGATTTAGCTCTCTGTCCTCTGAGCTTTCCTGATACAACAACTTCACAGCCCTTAGCACCACTCTCCATGATGAATCGTAGTACTCCATAACAGGCCCTTATAAAAAAGGAACACTCATGAACATTTTAAAAGCATAAGAAAGACTTATTTTCCTTCAAATTTGGCAGCATTCCTGTTTTAATATTATTACTTATAGATTTCTTGTGACTGACAATGTTATCAAAATATCATGCCATGTCAAACCATCACTGTACACAACCATTTTATGATGACTGTAAATTTGCAGTAATGATGTATTAATATACCCAATTTTTTCCCACAGTGCTGCTCAAATAAAGCAGACTGTCCGCAAATTGGGAATTTAAGCACTTTTCGCAATAAGTGAATTACATCAGGGATAGACATTAACTTTCAGATTTACTTGCCCTTTGGGCAAGTGATCTCAAACTTCGACTTGTCCGAACGCAAAACTTGGTTGCCCAAAATAAGGAAAGAACTTCAGAAGAAATTTTTTATTACTGTAAATGTTATGACAAGAAAAAATGTGACCAAATAAACTACTGTCAATTTGGAAAGTTTAGCTACCTGAAAAAAATTTCAATGCTGCATTTGTACATAAATGTATACCACTCTACTTGTAAATTTAACCTGTTAACACACACTGCCATATAGCAATAACCCTCTGTTTTAATAAAATTCATTTTATTTTAAATTATTTTCGTTAGGATTCTTTTGTGAATCGTTATTTTCTGAGATAACTATGAAACAACGCTGAAGTAACATACATCGATTTTTACCTTGATCAGGATACATCGTGTTACACTGTACTTATATTCTGTGAGTGAATAAATAATATAATTTTCAAATAAGAAGTTAACAAAGATATTAGATGAACAGCAAATTTACCGGGGAAAAACGGAAAAACGAACCCGATTTTCAAATGAAAGGTATAATCCAGAAATGCTGACAAGGAATTCCTAATCCAAAAACAATGTCAGTCAGGTACCTGGCGGAAATCAAGTCTTCAATTTATTGGGTTTTTTTATATAAATTAATGTAAAGTAAATAAATATGTACATTTCTACGAGAAAAATTCACTTGCCCGATCGGACAAGTACGTCGTAAGATTCACTTGCCCGAACTGAGAATTTACTTGTCCCAGGCATTCGGACAACTGTCAATGTCGATCCCTGTACATATATCTACATATAGATGAAGCAAATACTTCCATCAAAATCATTCAAAAAATCAGTCAAAAAAAAGGCTCAATGATATTTGTACACTGAGTATTGTTGTGCATTTTTTTTTCCTGCAAGATTTGGTTATCTTTTTTGCTCCACTACTTTGTATACCAAGTACATGTACATTCACTAACAATTTTTTGTCCACTATGCATATGTGTTTATTTGTATCTGACAGGAAAATAGTGAATCTGCAGTATATTTTTAAATTTACTAATACAATAATCAACATAGTAATAATACCATGTTCTGCACATTTCAAATAATTCTACTAATATTTCTGGGATACCTTTATTCTGGGCATTCTATTACTTCAGTCTGTGTGGACAATTGTCACACTTGATTAATCTTGAGGTACTTTTTACCCTTTAATATACAGATCACACTCTGTGTGGCATTCAATTTTACAATTTTAGAGCAATTTACTTTACAATATACTTCATTTTTGCCAAAAATACTGCAGAAACACTTGCACTAAACAAGTACAGTGATTGGGAAGGGCTTGCACCACGCGCCATAGTCGCATTGAAGTGAAAAATGGCACATTTTATCAACCATTGGTGGCGCCAAGGTGCGCAATCAAATTTTATAGATGTTGGAAATAAATTGCGTACGACTTTCTTGCTTGTTTTACTTTCATTTTAAAAAGTCATTCTAATACAACAAATCTCATTGGTTAAAACCCGGCAAAAACTGCTTCCTATTACATGAAGCTTTATATAGGACAACAAAGGTACATTACCTCACTCATTTCCAATGTTTAATTGAAATTTTGACGATATTGATCAAAGAAAATTATATCGTTGCGGTTCATTTAAATGTGATAAACTGCATACATGAAAAATAAAATTTGGTTAATGTAGAAACGTGTTCCATTTCATATTTGTTTATTTGTTTGTTGTCATTTTGTTTTTTTCTTAAAATGTCCCATCAGAATATATAGATGGCCCATTCATTTTCAAAATGGCCCATTAAAAACTTTGACAGTTGCGCCATAGTCCCATTGACCTCGGTGGCCTTCCCAATCACTGCAAGTATGCTCTAAATTGTCTTATTTTACAGTATTAAGTAGTGCATTAATATTTATGTAAAACCATTACCATGTACAACCATTTCATTACGACTGTAATACAAAGCAATGATGTATTAATGTTCCCAATTGTTACCACAGTACTGCTCAAATAAAGAAGCCTGTCCTCAAACTGGGAATATGAGCATTTTCAGCACTCACAAAAACTGACATGTCTTTGACTTGTCTAATGTTAAATTCACAAAGAAATCATATATACATTAACATTACCTCCTGACTGCCAGGCCTCCAATCAACTTGTATCTAAGAGACTCGCACTGTGCAATGGCACACAGACCACGCTGTGCTACCTTCTCTGCATAAAGCTACAATAGAATCAGTTAATTAATTTTTGTACTCTTTTCCCTCAGCAATTGTGATAACTTTGATTACACATCCTTAATGTTGTCCTTAATATCAAGGGAGGCAAAAGTTTTAATTTTATCAACATGAATTCTTTCAGTGTTTTCCCTTTATTTCAAAGTAAAGGGTTTGAGACTCATTTAATATAAAAGAGTAGGGGTTGAGGTTTATGAATAATATCTCTGTGGACCTTATAATAGTTATGTTTTAAATTTTTACTTCTAAGTGGCATTTATATCAATTGAAGTGGTCAATTGGCCGGTAGCCGGTTCTTAGGGAAAACACTGATTCTTTTATTTTTATTCATCAGTCAAAATTACCTCAACTGTTCCTTCTGGGAAGTTGAACCTTTTCTGTACCACTGAGGTCAGTTCTCTGATCCTCCTGCCTTTTTCTCCAAGGACATTCTGTGTTCTTGTGGCCAGGATAATGATTTCTGTGCGTGTTGGTGTCACACGAACTTCTACACCACTGTAGCCATCTTCTGCCAGCTCCCTTGTCAGGAAATTGTTCAGCTCAGCCTTGAAGACTCCATCTGCAACAAACTGCAAAAGGCAATCTAATTACTAAATAAGATGATGCCTGATCAGCAATTTTATAAGATGCTATATTCATGCCTACTTTAAACAGATTCACTTATTAAATCATGCTCTTGATATCAGTAAACATGTTGTCAAGTAAAGTGTATAGTTTGTTCCAAAAAACCTCTTGTGTGTGCATCTGACATCACTGCATATTTGTGTATAATATCATTGTAGCATGACATTGTCACAATAATATTTAGAGGAATTGGTAAGTTCTAGTTTTGTAAACTTTCATGGGTATATAAGACTCAGTTGAAAATAAAACTCTCATTTACAGTTCGCTTCATGATCAGGGAGGCCGGGTTCAATTTTCATTTGTCGCACTGCTTCAAACCTAAGATGTAATCATAGGTAGTGACTGTTCTTTCAACAAGCGCCTGGCATTAGAGGTGAAAGTCATGGGTCTTTTGGAGGATACCTTAAAAACTGAGGTCCCTTGCCACAGTAAGCATTGACAAGGTATCATCAGAACCCTCATCGCTCAGGCCCTGATAGTCCGAAATATCTGACGTTTTCCAGGCTTTTTTCACGATTTTGATATTTTACGTGCCAGGAAAACGTCAGAACCGGCACCATTACGAAAACTGGAAATTCGCCGCCTCCAACTGGAGGCGGCATTCTCAGGTTGATTTTCGATACTTGCTAACCGAATTACATGCTGAATTCACAACTTATCAATAGAACAATGCCTTTAGTACTCATCAACATCGTTTTTATGGTTTGTTTATAAAATATACAGTCCAGTGAAAACATTTTATCAGACCCTCGAGTTTTGTTTACAATTCGTGCATTTAAAATCTTGCAAGACCTGTATCGAAATGTAGAGTTATATTTTCTTTTCATCGATATTGGTGAGTATTAGAAGCATTGTGCTATTGATAAATTGTAAGTTCGGCATTTAATTCAGTTCACAAGTATCTAAAATCAGGTCCGGTTGAAGACGGCGAAATTTCCAGTTTTCGTAATGGCGCCGGTTCTGACGTTTTCCTGGCACGTAAAATATCAAAATCGTGAAAAAAGCCTGGAAAACGTCAGATATTTCGGACTAAGGCCCTGAGTGCCAAGTGAAGGTCTTATTTTGAAGCCCTTCATTGGCATACAGTGACGTCTCTCTATGAGTGAAAATAAAATTCTCGATTGGGACGTTAAATAACATACTATCAATACAATTTCACATGATTCTATCCCCCCCCATTTCCCCTCATTTTAACCAGTTGCCAAATACTTGCATTTATGCTATACAAGTCTCGTTGGCTTGATGCAGATAGATATTGTTATATGTTTATCATATTTTCTCTAAAATATTTTTTATAGGTCCTTTTCTCATCATAAAAGGTCTTTTCCGTGCAGCATTCGTGACATTTTGAGATTGCTGTGAACGTCTTTCCCAACTGAATCCGTACGTATCGCGCTTAAATCCAAACATCCACTTCCAGTGAGAACATAAAAACATGCTTAATTCATTTGACTATCATTTATTGGGACATATTTTGTTTTTAATGTCGTAACAAAGGCGTAAATACTAGCAAAGCAGACCTTTTTCTTCTTGCTGACGGGATTCGCCATGTTGATGGCTTGAAAAGGAAGTAGAAAAGGGAGGCTAAACCTGTGGCATTTACTATTCCGAAATAGAAAAATAATTTAGTGAAACCGACTTTTAAAAAGTAACCATGAAAGTGATGTTGTCAGTAATAATAGGATGAGCTTAGCAAATCACACTTCAAAAAAAAAAAACTGGTTTAAATTAAAATATCTGGTCAACGTGTTCGGTTTTAAATAATATAAAAATGACACCATACAGCCTACTTTCGTTTTGTCTTTTAGGTTTTTTACAATGTATAAACACAAAAAGTCCTTTTGTGAAGGAGTTTCAACAGTCAAAAAAATATGCAGCTGATGAAAGAACTCTAGTACAATCAGAGGTGTGTTTTAAAATCACTATTTTCAAATAGGCGGATTACTAGACATGCAGCAGGAAGTTTTAATATGAACAGATAAATTTTTTAGCATAAGCATATTTTTTTCTTTTCAGAAGAATTCAAGGAGATATGAATTTTTAAATAAAGCAAATGGTGCAACTTATGGACCTACTAAGTTCTCACATCTCTCTCAGGAGGAATTTGAAAGTAATGCATTTATCATTAATCATCAATCACTGACACTCAGTTATACCAGTGACATATAAAAAGTTGGCCATTTTATTATTATGAGTATTAATATTTGAGGCCGATTCCACATTTTCATCATTTTGTAGATGCATATTATTGTTATATGTCACTGGTTATACTATACACGTGACAAGGTATAAATGTAGGCCTAATATATTGTCTCGATTTTGCATGCATTGGATATCTTTTTATGGTGTCATTGGGCTTTTTAAAGGAAAAAAAATTCAGAGACTAAAAATTACTGTTAGATAGAAGCCTCTTGCTTATCAGCTCAAACAGGGTCGCGTATAGGTCCCTGACTCAAATCACTCACATTTTTGGATTTCTGACATTTCTTTGCATTACCTATATAGTCCCCTGATCTGTGATGTTGCAGATGAAGACTATAACATCATGCTCTTAATAAGATCAGTAGTGCAAGGTAAAGAGTGCACAAGGGATTCAAATTTTGATTTTTCCATTTGTGCTCTCTCCGACCGATGTGATAAATTGTATACATAGGAGATAAAATAAATATTATTAATTATTTACATCGATCATTAATCAAAGATTGGGAATGCTTGTGTTATCGACTTGATTCTAATTAAAAAATTTCATTAATTACATATTTTTAGCTCCTATCATCATAACTACAGTGTACTTTGTATATTTTCATATTGTTCTTGGTAGAATAAAAAAGACAAGTTAATGATTGAAAGATTTACAAATTGAAGTATTTAAATGTAATCATATATAATCCAATTAATTTTATTTGATTTCTTATACATGTAATATGTGTATTTGACTTGCAGAACAATACCTGAGTGATTTAAAGCCAATAAAGGAAAGACAAATTAAATACCTGGGGAAAAAGACACCATTACCCAAAATCTATTCATCCCAGATACCACAAAAAGTGGACTGGTAAATTCAATACATGTATATCCTGTAAAAATTTGCTCATCCTTAGAGCTTCATAATTAAGATTTTATTTTTTATTTGTGTTTGTTTGATTATACCTTGTATTTCTGAAATTTCTCTAAAATGGAAAAGACACTATATTGGATTGTCTGTAAGTTCACCTATTGTGATAATGATGTAAGATTGTGGGTAAATATCTTTTTTCTAGGAGGAATCATAGTGGAGTAAATTACGTATCTCCAATCAAGAATCAAAACAAATGTGGAGGGTGTTGGTAAGTTCATATTATTAACAATTCAAAATGTTAGAGATTTTTTTTTTTTTTGTAATCTATACAACATGTACAATGTTTAACATTTTCTTGTTAGCATTTAAAAAAATGTTCTTGTAAGACAGCCAAGGTTATTCATAGATGCTTGTATAAAATGAAAAAGAAAACTATTTGTTTTATTATGTTGATTTCACTATCGCTGACAATTTCATTTAAATACATTAATTTCATACTAATTTTTATAGCAAGATCTTTTCATTTTTTTTCTGTTAAATCATTAATTAATTTTTTTTTTGTTTTAGGGCTTTTAGTACAACAGAAACCATTGAATCTATGTACGCAATTTCCCACAATGTAACCCCTCCTCGACTAAGTGTACAGGAAGTCATTGACTGCTCGGTAGGAAATGCTGGATGTGCTGGTGGAGACACCTATACAGCTCTGTTGTGGTTAAACAAAGTAAGTCAAGAAAGTTATATGTAGTCAATTGTTGCTCTTGAGCAAATACATGTAGAGCATACAGTTTAGATTTCTGTAACCATTTTGTAATAACTTAAAAATTCCTGAGCTATACACCCATGACCTTTGAGATGTCTTGCTTCAGTTCCTGAATATGCAGAGCTGAAATTTTCAAGATGACAATTTTTGGGCTGATCAGAGTATTGGTCGATGAACCACTTTCTGTATTCCATCACACTTGAGGCTTAAAGGTGTAGGAATTAGACAATGGTAAAACCAGGCCTTTCCTGGTTAGATCTAAATAATAAATTCATTGTCTAGATAGCTCAGAGCTGCAGCTTTCTGGAATGGATCATTCAGATAGATATACCAAAGAGCTACAGAGCCATCCATTGTAAAATTCTTTACTGTGATGTCATTTTTACTTTTTATTTTATCACATGTTTCAGGAATTATTTCTCATATTATATGCATTCCCAACATAAAGCATGGTATCTTGCTTAAAGCATGGTATCCCTTAATAAAACATAAAATAAAATAATTACAAAGGCCTTTATCCAGACACTAAAACCAACATATACAAATGGAAAAAATATCCCTGAAATCTGTCAAAGTTGGTAAATTCTGTAGATGGAAACCCCGGTAATTTATTTTTTATATAATTTTAGCTTAGACTGTAAATGAAGAATTTGTAATGTTGTTTTTGTACCATTACAGAGCCAGTCCCTGCTGGTTTATGAGGAGGAATATCCACTCACAGATACCTCAGACTACTGTCAGCTCCTGACCAACTCCTCTAGAGGGGTTACTATAAATAACTTCACCTGCAATAGGTAAAAATACCCAGAAATCAAAAAAAAAAACTCTTTCAGTATTGAGCATAAATATTTGCAATTTCTTTCTTCAAAGGGAATAATATATACATGTGTATTGGTTTTAATTAGCATGGTTGCTTAGACCTTATGCACTTGTAGCCATGATTCAGCAAGATCAAGGTCTTGGAGCAATAATATTTATGAGTACCCGGCGCGCGCCCCCTGAAATCGTCAAAGTTAGCGTAAATCATAGTTTCATCAAGAAAATGTAAAAATGTCTACTCAGTATACCTCACTTTTTACTCTACAAAATCTCTAGAACCCACAACCATGCCCCAGACCCCGTGCCTACTTTTTGCGCCCCCTCTAACTTCAATTCCTGGATCTGCGCCTGATATCACCAAAATATCTTGTCTGCATTTAACATCCTTTCTTATATGAAGCATTCCAAGAGCAGAAGCTTAGAGTGTTGAATCAATCATTGAACATGTTTTTGACAGTTATGTTGGAGTGGAACAATCTATGCTGCAGTTGTTGGCATTTGTTGGCCCCCTAGTGGTGGCTGTGGATGCAACAACATGGAACCATTACTTAGGGGGGATAATTCAGTACCACTGTGAGAACAAGCTAAATCATGCTGTACAGATTGTAGGCTATGATTTGACAGGTAAGTACCTTTTTACCTTAGTGTGTATACTAGTATATCTGAGCTCAAAACGGATCTTTTCTGATCACATTTTATCTGGTGTCCATCTGTCTGTTCATCTGTAAACTTTTAACATTTATGATTTCTCCTACAGAAACACTCAACCAAATCAATTAAGCTTGACACAAGTCTTAAATAAAGGAGATAAAAGTTTGTTCAAATCAAGAGCCACACACTCTTTTAAGGGAAGATAATTAAGATATACAGTGTAGTGAAAAATTACTGGGGTCATTTAAAACTCTTTTTCTCAAGAACTGCACAGCCAGAAAAGCTGAAACTTAAGTGAAAGCTTTCTGACATAGTGAAGATTCAGTTGTATTCAAGTCATGGCCCCTGGGGTAGGAGGGGCCACAATAAGGGATCAAAGTTTTACATTGTATTGATTGGAAAAAAAAACTTCTTTTCACAAACAGCAGGACCATAATTTGTCATATTAATATGGAAGCATCCTCAGATATTTCAGATTTGAATTTTCATCAAACCTTTGCCTCTTTGGCTATGGTGATGCCTCATAAATGGATCAAAGTTTTACTTAGGAATATATAGGAAAATATCTTTTAAAATCTTGTTCTCATGTACAAAGAACAAGTCTCAATAAGGCTTATCTGTGGTCCCCGGTTACTCGTCAAATTTCGAACGTTTATTAAAATTTTTAAAAATTAAATTTTATTATTAACTAATTTCTTTATTATTTGAATCATCATCTAAGAATGTCAAACAATAGATATAGGCAGCATACGAAGCTGCGCGTTGAAGGTAGGGTCCTTCGATTTTCATGAATATCAAAAGAAATCAGTGACAGGTACACACTTCAAAGCTTTCGTAAACAGAGAGCACAGGTTTGTTCAGAGTCGAGTTTGAAATATAATGTGTATATTATATGTGTAAAGGTTGAGTGAAAATATCTTTGTTGAACAACCTTGTGCTCTATGTTTTCTAATTAAAAGTATTATGATTTTGAATCTCTTTGTTGACTTCATTTACATGCGATTAACCTCTTTATGACCTGTTTAGAATCATAGCAAGCCACGTTGGATTTATATCGTTACGGGTAAATGCCCCCAGTAAACGTGCTAGTTCTCAGTTGAAACGTACTCAGTTTTATATCGATCAGCATGGACTTGTTTGGTTCATCTTGTTATAGCTTTTATTGCCAAAGTTTTGTTAATAGAAAATTGTATTTGTAGTTGATTGTGAATCTTGAACATATAATATTCGTCTTTGAACGAAAAATATAATTCCAAGATCTTCTTTTTATAGTATCTAATCTAAATGTCTCCGCCCATTTCCATGTAATAGAGAAACCGTAGTCTGATTGGGTGAAAATGTTCCGGGATTTTTTAGTGCGATAGATGTTAAAAATAGGCTTGTATTTTTTGATATGTTTAATTATTCATTATAAATACACAATGTTTTAATTAGAAATACTTCGTTATACACAATGAAAACAATCAAAATACCGTACGCTAATATTTAAACGGTAAACCAAGGGTGTAAAAAGGGACCACACTACTATACTTAAGTAGAATACTCCTTTTTCCTGTGAATAAAGAGGAAAAATCTATTTAAGAATAGCACAGCCATGGGAATACAGGTGAGCACTGTGACCATGGGCCTCTTGTTAGACTTGATATGAATGTGTTCAATAAAATTTATCAGTCATACTGCTTTTCAAACCATTGTTAATATCATGGCCATAGGAACAGGGGGGGAGGGGGGGCAATAATTTTGCGGATATATAGATTACTAATAGTAAACATAGATAATATATGCTTGTGCCCCCTCAATGAAAACGGCTGATGACATTTTTTTTTTTTTGCTTGTCAGGAAATTTTTGGTAGTGCCCCCTCAACTGTCAACTGAAAAATGTATGGCTGTGCCCTCCCTAAACTGAAATTGCTTCCTACGGGCCTGAATATTCATTGTTAAACAGATTATTATTCCAGAGTGAATGCAGTTTTAACAATGGTACACAAAGCATCACCACATCTAACCTTATATTTTATATTAGGTGAAATTCCATTTTACATTGTGAGGAACTCTTGGGGAACAGATTTTGGAAATAATGGATATCTGTATGTCAAAGTTGGGGACAACATGTGTGGTGAGAGTACTGTTTATCATTTATTAATCAAACCTATAAAAATATTACCCATTTTCTGTAAAATTCCAATGGAATGACGAGGATATTTATTTTTTTAGGTATAGCCTCAGAAGTTTCAACTGTAAGTGTAAACTGAACAGATGACCAATATGAAGTTGAAGTGCAAAATCCACAGGAACAAAGAAGTCAATTTGAAAAAAAAAAGTCATGATTCTACAATTTTGGGATGAAAAAAAAAACAACACCACCAAAACAGCTATTCATTTCAAAATTATTGATAAACATTAAACATGTTCCTTTAAGTTAACCTATGAAATATTATCAAAATTATGCAACTAATACCTTATGTAACTGTAATGTTATTGTGTATCAAGTTATGTAAATGTAATGATTTAAATGTGTATAGGAAAGAGAGAGAGAAAATCTTCTATTGCCCTTTGATAATTATTTTTTTATTTACATGTATAGAAATGCAATATGATACAAAATGAAATGTATTTTCTACATTTAAAATGCTTGCAGCAATCAGAATAATAAAAAACACTTATTTTTTTAATATTTTCTTCAGTGGTAATGATGTACCATGTATTGCCATCTAAATTTTTATTAAGAGGAAATGAATCCCTTCCCATTGATTTATACAATCAAAGAAGGCTTCAAAACGTTTTTGGAAAATCAAACGGGAAGCTTTAGTCACTTGTCAGCATTCCAAGGAGCATTTAATGAAACACCGTATATCTTCTTCTATAGGTTGGATTTTTGGGAGTGAAATTTTGGTTCAAAACCCCATGTTTGACTTATACGCAAGTTCTACAAAAATTGGCATTTTCTGGGAGGAAATGCAGTTATTTTGAAACAACTCCAATCATAATGGTTTACAGAAGGCCAGAAATTAATCTATTGCAGGAAAGGAATATGTACGGTTACCATATACAGTCGAACTTTGGTATATCAAACACCGATATCTCGAATACCATGGACATGTTGAAGTGAGTTGGAAACTTGGAAGTGCAAACCACTTTTTCTTTATGTATTTTAACCTTGATATATCAAATCCTGGGATACCTCGAAATTTTTCTTGGTCCCATCAAGTTTGAGATAATGAGGTTTGACTGTACATTAAACTCAAGTGCTTACAGATTTAAGTGATCTTATATTTGTTTCAATTGTTAATAAAAGATCTAATATAAATGTCAAACCACAAACATATTTGGAAACGTAGGCAAATACAATTATTAGAATAGTAGTCTGAAAAACAGATTCTAGCAAAAAACCGTACTGACTTGTAAGGGGACGACCATTTGATTCGGGGGGGGGGGCAAAATTTAATGAGTCAATTTTTTATCTTCATGCCAGTTACGGACAGATTATCTATTTTCAAAATGATCAAGGACAGATTATTTATTTTCTTCTTCTGTGAAAAAAGTTTGACAAGCAAAAAAAAAATTCTAAAAGGCTATTTCTTCGGGGGGGGGGGGGGGGGGGGAGCACTAAGTCAAGGACAGGTATTTATTTCCAAAAACTACCCCCTCTAATCAGATGGTCGTCCCCTAAGCAGGTCAATAGCAATTAATTCCTCCCAAATAATCTGAAAAAATACAACTGACTTATAAGCAAACCGACTTATAGGTGAGTGTATATGGTAGTTTTATTTATATCACATGTATTTATCTTTTCTCATTTCAAAAAATTGAATTTTTGATATATTAAAAATTTTAAAGCATTCTTTGATATCAGAATTATCAAAAACCAATTTTCTGATATCATATATAAAGTTTTTTGCTGTTAATAATTTTTTTTTTATCAGAAACTTTAGGCTTGAATCAAATATAATCTCCTGATGTCAAATATTTGAATTTTTTATATCTATATCGATCGATAGATAGATAGATAAACTTGAATTTTTGATATCAGAAAATAACTTAAATATACTAAAACGGCACCTCATACAACTTCAAGCTTTATAAGGGCCATGAGACCCCATTAGCAATTTCATATTCACTATCCCTGTAAACAGGTAAAATGATATTGTGCTTTCTAAAAATATTGCGCTCCTTCTTGCATTTCGGAACTTTCTTCTCTGTTGACAATTTCTTAGGTTTTTAATTCTATATTTTTGCATCCGGTAATTTACGCATGCTCATTTTTCAACTTCTATGGAAACAAACAATATGGTGGAAAGTTTGTAAGGTTCTTGCAAAGTTTTATGTCTTTTCCTCTCATTCATTTTGCAGTTGGTGTATTAGGATATTTTTGCGTGGGTATAGTTAGGGTTTTACATATAGCTTGATGCATTATATTTGTCTTCCGATGTCAAGACATAAATACGTCTTCAAATAAAGAAATTGTTGATCAGGATCCGGTTGCACAAACGTTAGTTAAATTAACTCCCAGTTAGTGTCGTAACTAGCTGTTAAATTTTTAACGACGAGTTACCTAACTGTCAGTTAAAAAATTGTTGTTCGAAAGTCTATTAAAAATAAATTAGCTAACTCACATTTAATTGATGTCTTATAGTTAACTCTCTGTTAAAACTGTTCTACACGCGAATTCCCCTTACCTATGGTGAAATATTTCTGACGTCATAATTAAAATGACGTCAATTCATAAATGTTTAAAATTTGCTAAAATTATTTACTTTTAAAAATGTTAATCTTATATTGGTAAAATATATTAAATGTATTATTAAAGATAGTTACTTCAAATATGAATTCTTACGTTGAAAGATAATGCATTTTTACATGCAAGTATAAACAATTAATGCAATTACAAAGTATGTATTCAGTATTAAGTTCTAACACGAGGCATTGATTTTTGGGAGGAGAAATTGAAAATTATTTTAAAAAACTCTCAAAAAGTTGGAGATGAACACCCTCCCTCCCCGTTTTACGTGCCTTAAGTTTGAATTGAACGATAAGCCTACTTTTTGGTTACTTGTCTGAGGTTAAAATATTTTTTAAAATGATGATCATTTTGATAAAATATAATGACAATTATTGTATGCATAATCGGATAAAAAAGTACCTACATATCCACTCATATGGAATATTTTCATCTTGTTTTTCTTTGCAGATAATATCGCAACATATATCCGCAATATATACATGTATAATACAATCTTGCCTAAATCGAAATGGGGATTAAATTTGCATGTTGCTCAAGTCAGATATTTCTATCATCTCTGTATAAGTTCTTCCTTCCACGCAAACAAGTTTTGAAATGATAACAAGTCCGCGATTTTGATTTTAATGCTTAGTTAAATATTTAATATACCTAGGTAACCTGAGTTAAATCTGTTAGTTAAATCAGAAAATTAATTAGGCTTTAACTGTTTGTTAACTTTTGTGCAACCGGTTAAACTCGCTGTTAAATTTAATGTCGCGTTAACGTAAAGTTAACGGCCAGTTAGATTTAACTAACGTTCGTGCAACCGGATCCAGCTGTTGATAGAATCTACTCTATTTAATTTATTCCAAATCCAAGTTATGTCCCTCAGTACATTTATTGGTTTCTTACATCTGCATATTTTGATGATTAAAAAAATGGAAAGCAATAGCACTGTGGAAGTTACCCAAGTGCATTGATAAATTTAATGTTCACAGGGCTGAATATAGGCCTAATTAAAACCAAAATATCCTAAAAGTAATGAAGTTGCCATCAAATTTTACTTGTCCGTATGTATTTTTTACCTGTTGGACTCTGAACCCCCTAATCATCAAGACTTCTTGAATCATAAAAATTTGTCGAATCATGAAAAATAAAATCATTTCCGATATAAAATAGCACCGTCTGTGACCTATAGTTAAAAACAAAAATGAGTGACTGACCAGTGTCTTTTTTGATTGCCCTCATCATACAATATTAGACTCCAAGCTATTATAGCTTTATAATCTTTCTCTTCATGCTTCTTTTTTTTTTGTTTTTTGTTTTGTCTTGAACTTCCTCAACATTGCCAGATAAGACAGATATATTATTGTTTCTTTTCCTATAGTAGTTAGTTGTGAACCTACACTTTGAAAGGTCCAGCAGAATGTTACTTGAGACATGGTTTTTTACTAGTTATAAATATGATGGCCATTCAGTTTGTAACATACAGGTAACATAGTAGCAAATTTTAAGCAAATCATCATCAAGTTTTATGAATTCTGTCAGGAATTTTTAAAAAAAATTTGTCCATATGTGTATGTGGATTGTAGAGATTGACTCAGTTGTCTGATTACAAAATAAACTTAACAGGACAATCTGACAAAGGTTGCTGTTGAGCCCTGGTTTATTTGTAATATATATATATAATTTTAGCAATAATTCATCTACAAGAATAAAATAAGCATTTTAAATATACATGTAATATGCATTTGATGTTCTGTTATGTTTGATTGTCATTCAATTGTATGAAGTTTAATTAGGATAAACAGTAGCATATAGGACAAAAACTGGTCATAAAAGACTTTCTCAAATTAAGTTGAAGAAAAGTTTTTTAAAAAATCAGTTCTAAACACACAAAATCTAGAATAAGGAAGACTTAAGCAAGTACTAAATATATAATATTATCCCATGTTTACCCCTTTATCCCGTGGATTTGACTCATTGGATATTTTTTTCATAACCCACAGTTAAGTGCAGTTGTGACGTCACAATGGTTTTTGCGTTAGCGTGATGAAGTAAAATAAAGTGGAGTCCTATATAAAACAGTGTAAAACATTGGTTGTGAAGTATTAAACATGGGATAAAAAGAATCTCCCATGATTTGTAGTTGGATATGACTTTTATCCAACTCGTTATGTGTTTTTTAACCCCTCGCCAAGGCTCGGGGATAAAAAACACACAACTCATTGGATAAAAATCATATCCAACTACAAATCATGGGAGATCTTATATATATATACCCTGCATCATCAGCTATCTAACCATATCTTACTTATCTTAAACCACATAAAATATTAATATCCAATGTCACAAAACAGTAAAAGAATTAGAGAGATTTTTTAATTGTAATTTTTTTTGTAAAGCTAAGAAAAGCAATATACCCTAAGTTACCTAAGTAAGCAATTTGAACAGGAAAGGACAATGTACTAACATATCTTAATAGGACCCCCTCCCCCCTTTAAGCCATAAGTGCCTCATGTATATGTACTTTTGTTTTACATGTTGACTTGACCACACATTTGGTTGTTTTGTTTTACATGTAATATTCTTTCATATTTTCAGGGAAGTAGTATAAAAAGAGTTGAAAACTAATCCAAAATGCCAATCACAAAGATCCCAATTGTCCACAAGTTTGGGATCATTTCCCATAGCCAAAGATTAGAACTTCAGGAGCGACTCTTGAAGCAGTCTTATTTACAGAGTATTCAAAGTCAAAAGGCCCTGGTAAAGTCCAGGTATGATATATATACTATGTAGTATAGACTGTTAACAAAATGTTATACCTTAATTTAAACATTTGTCAACAGACTACAGTGTTAATACAAGAGATTACTCATGTCAATCTTGTTTTCAGTAAAAATCCTCTTGAAGTATCAGAAGAATTTATTCGAAATTACAACAGTAGCCTCAGTTTGGAAGACAGGGAGAAATATGAAGTGACAGCTCACAAAATGTTAGAGAGAGCAAAGGTACTTGTTATTTAACTGATGTTAGTAATAGTGAGGAGTTATTTAACATTTTTGTCTGCTTGTATTGATGTGCAAAAAAACATTTTCAGAGAAGAGCAGGGCTCAAGAACTGTGGTGTGGGACCATATGTCAATCTCCCTATGGCGTGGACAGAACTGGCTCAGTTGGCACAGTGTAAAGGAAAAATTCAAGAGGGTAAAGATTGGATGGAGTGATTTTAATGCACTTCATTTTTAAATGCATAAGATTAAAACAGTTAAAATTACATTTAAAGTCCATATAATTTTCAATTGCACTGTAAATGAAAAATAAGGTAGAGATGTTCAGTTATATTTCAAAATTCATAGTAAAAGTAATCTCTTGTAATTTAGAGTGCTTAGATGTGCTAATTACCTCCCTTGACCAGTCTCCACTGGAGAAATATCATATCCCTGCACTGTTTTTCCTGGCTGAAACCATGCTTTACTGGCTGCGAACAGACGCTGTGCATCAACCATATCTTCGTACAGGGGAAATTAAACTACTGAAGGTATGCTTAGCAGGAGTGGGGTTTCTTATGCTTTAGTATAAAATTACAAGAATTGTAGAAAGAATAACTTAGTAAAAATTTTTCTGTGTAGCTGAGCTTTAACTATATTCATAACAAGATATTTTCAGTGAACCTATTTTTGTAAAAGAGACACACTTTTGCAATGCAAAAAAAATTTTGGTATTGAAAATTTTGTTATGTTTAAGAATTCACTTTATTTTAATAGTTTTTATAATCCTGTACATACATTCTTAAAATTATTGCCTAAAGATACACCAGTAATGTATATATAATTTTGAAATATTCACTTCATACTCTACAAGGGAGAAATAATACTTCTAATGCCTAACATGTATGCTGTTATAGATGGGACAACTGACTTTTACAAGATTATTTTATCACCACATGGCCGGACAACTTCAAGGACAAATTGAATTCAAAAATCGACTCTTTACCTACTTAGATGGTAAATATTATCCTTATATTTAAAATAATTTAATGATACACAAAATCTTTGTTGTTTAGTAATTTATATGTAATATAACATATATAAGCATCTACACATTATCTCTATTACCCACTGTAATTTGTACCGCAGAGACATTTGTCAGTTAATGTATTCTTCCATAAATACAGTCAACCCTTGTTATCTTGAACTCGATGGGATCAAGATTATCTTTTTTATCCAAGAATTCGAGATAATGAGGGTAAAAAATACAAAGAAAAAGTAACTGGGACTGCCAACTCACTTCAACACATCCCTAGTATTGGAGATACCAATGTTTCAGATAATGAAGTTCAACTGTACAATATACAAAATGAGAATATTTATATATAATCATCTGTATAGGTCTTGGTGATTGTCAGGAAGCATACAGTCCATATCCAAATGCCCTTCTGTCATTGCGCTTCATTGTATCTGTGGGTAAGATCATCATGGCAGACTCCCAGGTGGAACCCGGGGAAGTGAAGGAGGGTGATAACATGTCCATGTCAAAACCTAGGACCCCCCTCAGTAGACCTAGTGCGGTAAGTAAAAGTCTACTGTTATCAGAAAGCGTCTGTTAGACTTGTTTATACAGTAAAACACGGTTATTGAGGACATGCTTACAATGAATTCACACATATACAAGAGTGATTTTTATTCCCTTGAAGTTTTAAAACATATTATGAAATCAATGGATATAATGAACTATTTTTATAACAAAGCAAAATTATTTGTCTCTGTTACTACTGACCAGTATTATGAATATGCTTAAAAACTATGAAACTAATGATACCTTAACGAGGTTGGATCCTGATATTTAAAGTCTTAAACTTTTTTTGTCAAGTATATTTTTAGTTTCTACACACATAGCTCAATTAAAAATCAAAACAAAAAATGGGGGTCAATATGCTTCTTTTGGCGCTATAGTACATTTAATATGACCTTTTTGCACTGAGATTTGTGTCTTAATCAAAAATCACATCTTCGTCGTTTTCCCTCCAATGTTTTCATCCAAATAAATCATGGGACAAAATAAACTATTAGTCTATTTAAAAAAAGACACTTTAAAATTGTGACTAAGAAAAAGTTTCAAATTGCTTCGCATATTCAATTATTTGACCTTTCTGCACTCAAAAATGTGATTTTTCTGGCATTAAAAATTTAACAAGCAAGAAAATTATTTTAAAGTCTTAAACTTTTGCTGAATTTAGGCAGATTGATCAAAGTTATCTTATATATTCAGAAAAGAAAAACAAAAGTGGGGGTCTATGATGTAAATTTTTAGATATTACTAAAAAAAAGTGTTATTTTTATGTTAAAATTGGCTAAATTTTTCCTGGACTTTCAGAATATATTTACTTTATTTGTCAAAATACACAAGTATAAAGAAAAAATTCATAAAAAATAATTTAATAGATATTTCAGAACCAGCATAAAACATTTCACTGCAAAAAACAGCTCTGTGTGCAAGCAGCATGGAAAAATAGGAATCTAAACTTAACAGTACTGTATATATTTCAAAAGAGAAAAATTGATCATTTTCTCTTAAAAAAACCTTCCGCCACAAAATATAGTTCCTGGCATAATCCTATTTGAATGGAATTTAATTGGGGTTTTTAGCTCTTCTCAGCCAAAGGCTCAAAGAGCTAATGTTATGGCCATTTGTGCGGCGTGCGGTGTGCGTAAACTTTTTAGAATATGGGCCATAACTGGAGAACCCCTTGGCCAATTATTGTCAAATTTGTCACAGGGTATCCTTGGTCCAAGGGCTCCCTTTTATACTAAAACTGGGGTTGTGACCCTTTAACAAGGGGAGATAATTAGGAAAATAGAAACAAAAGTACTGGTTGCTAAAAAATCTTCTTCTCAAGAACCACTGGGCAGATTATCACCAAACTTACACAAAAGGATGAGGATATGTTGTAGATTTAAATTTGCATGGGGATTTACCCTGGGGCAAAGGGCGTGGTCTCAAGGTCACTTCAAAGTTGACCAAAAATTACATTTTATTAAAATGTTGATATTTTGCTTACTATAAGGACTAGGATCATCAAATCTTGTCAGTTGATGCATCTAAGGACCTCATATCATATTGACTCAAAAGTAGGTCACGGTGACCTACTTTTTAAATTTTGCGGCCATTCTTTTTCAAAATGATTAAGAGGCATATTTTGAACAATTTAAGGCCTATGATCATCAAACTTTGTCAGTTGATGCATCTTGGGTCCTCAAAGTACGTCAACTAAAAAGAAGGTCACCTTGACCTACTTTTGGAATTTTATGGCTAATCTTTTTCAAATCAATTAAGGTCATTAATTCGAATACCGAGAGGTTTAGAATCATTAAATCTTGTAAGATGATGCATCTTGGGGCCATAAAACATATTTATTAAAAAGTAGGTCATAGTGACCTACTTTTTGAACTTTGCAGGCATTCGATTTCAAAGCATTTTAGAGGCATATTTTGGACATTTTAAGTCCTATGATCACAAAAATTTGTAAGTTGATGCATCTTGGATCCTCAAAAAAGGTCAACTGAAAATTAGGTCACCGTGACCTACTTTTCAAGTTATATGACTATAATTAAATATTTCAGGTACTAATTGGCTTAGAATCATCAAACTTTGTCAGTTGATGCATCTTGGGTCTTCGGAGTAGGTCGACTAAAAAGTAGGTCACAGTGACCTACTTTTCAATTTATATGACTATAATTTAATATTTCAGGTACTAATTGGCTTAGAATCATCAAAACTTTGTCAGTTGATGCATCTTGGGTCTTCGGGGTAGGTCGACTAAAAAGTAGGTCACCGTGACCTACTTTCGAAAATCTATGGCTTTAATTAAATAGTTTGGGTACTAATTGGCTTAGAATCATCAAACTTTGTCAGTTCATGCATCTTGGGTCCTCGGAGTACAACAACTGAAAAGTAGGTCACGTTGACCTACTTTTAAAAATTTGTGGCTTTAATTGAATATTTTGGTACTTATTGGCTTAGAATCATCAAACTTTGTCAGTTGATGCATCTTGGGTCCTTGGCGTACGACAACTGAAAAGTAGGTCACGGTGACCTACTTTTGAAATTTTATGGCTGTATTTAATATTTTTCAGGAATTATTGGCTTAGAATCATCAAAATTTGTCAGTTGATGCATCTTTGGTCCTCGGAGTAGGTTGACTGAAAAGTAGGTTACCGTGACCTACTTTTGAAAATTTATGGCTTTAATTAAATATTTTGGGTACTTGTTGGCTTAGAATCGTCAAACTTTGTCAGTCGATGTATCTTTGGTCCTCAGAGTACAGCAACTGAAAAGTAGGTCACTGTGACCTACTTTTGAAAATTTATGGCTTTAATTAAATATTTCAGGTACTAATTGGCTTAGAATCACCGATCTTTGTCAGTTGATGCATCTTGGGTCCTCAAAGTCTGTCATCTGAAAAGTAGGTCACTGTGACCTACTTTTGAAATTTTATGGTTATAATTTACAAAATATTTTAGGTATTAATTGGCTTAGAATCATCAAACTTAGTTGATGCATCTTTGGTCCTCAGAGAATGACAAGTGATAAGTAGGTCAGCATGACCTACTCTCAGGTACTAATTGGCTTAGAATCATCTTTGGTTCTCAGAGTGTTTCATCTAAAATGTAGGTCATGATGACCTATCTTTGGAATTTCAAGGCTTTATCTAAATATACAGGATACTTAGAGGCTTCAGATGGAAGTGATAGGTTGTACAGTTTATCAGAAGAGCGATTCAAGGCCCTTGGGCCTCTTGTTTCATTGAATATAGTTTAATTTGCATTGTAGAATCCAGATTTAATGTTTGAACTTAAAAATGATGCAGTATTTTATAAATAAAAGTCCAGACCAAAATCTGCTCAAAAGCTCAGGATCGAACCTCCTTAAATACTTTTATTTCAGCAATACAGCAGTAAGGGCACCAGGGAATCAAGTTCCAATAGACATGAGCCTCGGGAGAACTCCCAGTCAGCACACAGTGCAGGTGCCATTAGTAGCAGTGTCCATGATTTGAGTCCCACTCTTTGGCATGCCCTGGATGTGTGGAGATGTACAAACCACTTAGGAGGGGGACTGGCAGAGGCACTGAGAGCTCTGGCTACCTGTGGAATGGGACTGTCCAATGAAAACTGGTACATGGTTCTTGCTGAAAACACACATCTTACAAATGGCTGATGTTTTATTGTTTATTTGGGACTTAAATGCCTAACTCAACATGTAAGTGCTCTTTAGTAAATAGCTCTGGGTCTGCATTGTAGGGTTGACACAATGGTTGCACTACAAATACTAGCTGAAGCAGGAAAGACAAACATTGCCGCAATGAAAATTCTTCACAGCTTGGCAAGAGGTGTAAGACCAAAGGTCAGAGGAGGTTCTCCAACCAGTACCTCACAATCAGATGCATCAGGTATGGAAAAACCTTGTGCAAACATACAAAATAATCTAAAACAAATAAATACTTAGAAGAAGGGCACATTATAAAGAAAAATATGAAGTTTTATCTCTTCTATTATGGTAGATGTGTATAGTGTATCCACTGATGAGGAAGAAACCCAGAAAGGGAGAGAATCAAGGATGAGTATTCCATCCAGCTCTAAGCCAACTCTGAGTGACATCTATGAAAGAAGTGAGGAAGACAAAGATTCAGAAAAGAAGCTTTCTAGACATTCTCGTAGAGGGGACATTGAAATGACACCCACAGAGCCAGAAATTAAGCAGTTCCCAATGAGAAGATCCAAACCAGTGGCCCTTAGTGTCGAGAACTTGGAAAAGTTTGATTCAAAACTGGCATCTAAGGACTCTCCTAACACTGGTTTGAAAGGACCTGGGCCCAGGGAGGTATCATTTGGGGAAATCAAGGGGGAAAGGTCTAACTTGACACGGGGATCAGACAGACCCAGGGTTACCCAGGAGTCAAAGCGTACTGGTAGTTTTATGACGGAGCCAGTTCCTGGTACAGGATGGAAGGCAGAGGTGGGATCTGATCTTCCAGAGGGAAGAGCCTCAGAGGCTAGCTCTGTACCCACCTATACTAATCTTCCAGTAAGTTTCAATATATGAGTCAACTATTTGTAAGATCATGGGTTAATTTATATTTGGTCATTATACTTTCTTTTGATTTTGTTTATAAGATGGTTTATGTATCTGCAGACTAAAAATATTTTTCTTTCAATTTTATAAGCACCGATACTTTTCTAGTCATCTTCTCAACTTGAATAAGAAAATTTTAAACAACTATGTTGCTATTTAAATTCAGACATGTATATGTAAATATTTATTTCTTTATCACAGCTTCAGGATACCCCAGGATTAAATGGCTGGCACTGGGAGGTGGCCATTACATACACTGACATTTTGTCTGACATCTGCCTCCATGGTAGCACAGCTGGGATACAGAAGATGGCCCTTATGGGTGTGAACAAGGAACTGACTGACCCCTTCCAGAGGGGTTTTGTTAGTATCCCCCTGATCAGTGCAGGATTGTTGGACCTGGCTTTCTTCCATGCTGCTAGTGAGGCTAGAGATGGAGGTTAGTTTAACTTTTTGTTTTAAATATCTCTTTAACAGAAAAAAAAACATGTTTAAGATAAACAGCTTTTTTGTGAATGTTGCTTATAAAGAAATTATACTTGTCAATTGTACAACAATGTAAACAAATTGCAGAAATACTCATAATAAATACATGTATTTGGAATATAAGTAAGTTTTGATCGGTGTACCACATACTTTTTATTTTCTCACTTGACAGGGCCCAATGACTGGAGTTGGAGGATTCGCTTTGGTTCTATTCAGTCTCTGGTAAAAATTTGCCGATGTTTATCTTCTGACAAAAACAGGGAAGGAATGAGAACAGCGGCGTGGAACATTCTGATCCGAGCTCACTCCATGGAGAAGGATGACAGGGTCCTTGAGGCCCTAAAAGTCGGACAGGTAAGGCTGTAAAAACTGTAGAAAGCACACAGAAAGTTAATCTTCCATCTTTTCTCATACTACCCTGAGTCTGCAAGGTATTGTGTTGCATTTTCTTAGTATATATAGAACAATTAATTTATAGGAATACCAACATGTTCAGTGCATCTCAGAGAAGTAACTTTCTATATAATTTTCTTCTTCTTTGGTTTTATTTGTCTTTTTTAGGTCACCTGAGTCACTCAGGTGACCTATTGCTATCTGTTTTTGTCTGTCGTCGTTCGTCGTACGTCGTTCGTCGTCAATCGGTCGTAAACTTTTGAACATTTTTAGCTTCTTCTCTGGAACCACTGAACCAATTTCAACCAATTTTGGCATATAGCATCTATGGGTGAAGGGGAGTAAAAATTGTGAAATTCATGGCCCCTGCCCCCCTGGGGCCTGAGGGGTGGGGCTAAAAACATCAAAATTAATGCAATCTTTAAAAATCTTCTTCTTTACTCCTGGACATCAAGCAGTCAAACTGTTGGCATGATTGTAATAAGCATTGAGCCCTCTACCAAAATTGTGAAATTCATGGCCCCAGGGTCAGGGGTTCTGGTGCTAGGGCGGGGCTGTAATGATTATATAGTGAAAATGCATTAATTCTTTAAAAATCTTCTCCTCTGCTCCTGGGTATTAAGCCGATGAATTAAGTACATAGTTATGATGAGCAAGAGTGCCTCTTCCAAAATTGTGAATTTCATGGCCCCAGGGTAAGGGGTTCTGGTGTTAGGGCAGGGCTCCAATGAATATATAGTGAAAATGCATTAATTCTTTGAAAATCTTCTCCTCTGCTCCTGGGTATTAAGCCGATGAATTAAGTACATAGTTATGAAGAGCAAGAGTGCCTCTTCCAAAATTGTGAATTTCATGGCCCCTGGGTCAGGGGTTCTGGTGTTGGGGCGGGGCTCTAATGAATATATAGTGAAAATGCATTAATTCTTTAAAAATCTTCTCCTCTGCTCCTGGGTATTAAGCTGATGAATTAAGTACATAGTTATGATGAGCAAGAGTGCCTCTTCCAAAATTGTGAAATTTATGGCCCCAGGGTCAGGGGTTCTGGTGTTAGGGCGGGGCTCTTATGATTATAAAGTGAAAATGCATTAATTCTTTGAAAATCTTCTCCTCTGCTCCTGGGTATTAAGCCGATGAATTAAGTACATAGTTATGAAGAGCAAGAGTGCCTCTTCCAAAGTTGTGAATTTCATGGCCCCTGGGTCAGGGGTTCTGGTGTTAGGGCGGGGCTCTAATGAATATATAGTGAAAATGCATTAATTCTTTAAAAATCTTCTCCTCTGCTCCTGGGTATTAAGCCGATGAATTAAGTACATAGTTATGATGAGCAAGAGTGCCTCTTCCAAAATTGTGAATTTCATGGCCCCTGGGTCAGGGGTTCTGGTGTTAGGGCGGGGCTCTGATGATTATATAGTGAAAATGCATTAATTCTTTGAAAATCTTCTCCTCTGCTCCTGGGTATTAAGCTGATGAATTAAGTACATAGTTATGATGAGCAAGAGTGTCTCTTCCGAAATTGTGAATTTCATGGCCCCTCTTGGTGAGGGGTTCCATGTGGGGGGGGGGGGGGGCTTTTTTTCTATATACTGAAAATAAATTAATGCTTTGAAAATCTTCTCTGCTTCTGGGTATTGAGCTGATGAACCAAGTACATAGTTACGATGAGCAAGAGTGCCTCTTCCAAAATTGTGAATTTCATGGCCCCTTGGTCAGGGGTTCCATGTTGGGGGGAGGGGGGGGGACTTATTTATTATATACTGAAAATGCATTAATGCTTTGAAAATCTTCTCCTCTGCCCCTTGGTATTAATTAAACAAACTAAATACATAGTTATGATGAGAAAGGATGCTTCTTCCAAAATTTTGAATTTCATGGCCCCTGGGTCAGGGGTTCTTGAGCTTGGGTGGGGTTCTATTGATTAATTAATAGCAAAATGCATTAATGCTTTGAAAAACTTCTCCTCTGCCCCTGAGTACTAAGCAAACAAGCTAAATGCAATAATATCAATGTAAATACATGTATTAAATTTAATTATAAGTAAATGTGCCTTTTCTTTGCTTGTGGGTATCTAGGAGGCAGAGTACACAATTGTGATGTGAAGCAAATGAGAGTTACTCCCCTTTGCTAAATATTGTTAATCAAGAAATCCTTGTATATAATTTAATTAACAGGTTATTTGATTGAATGAGAATACAATAAAAATGAATGTTTGGTTTAAATGAGCAAAGTATGTTCAAAGTCAGATTCTTGCCTGGAAAGCAGTATAAAAGATTGACATAAAGATTATTTATATATTTAGCAAAAGGTATAATTGTACACAGTATGTATACTCTGTGGTGATCTAAGTTAGTGTCACTTGTATCTAGGAGTTGTGGTTGACAGGAGACTGGATGTTGTTTTATACTTTATCAAAGTGAACAAAGAATCACAGAGAGCCAGAGTGACTTATTGTAATTAGTGACAAGTGGCAAATAACCACATTGTATATACCCAAGTCTGTGTGTACTGAATTGTAGCACTAGGCAAGTGACAAAAAATATCTGTATATATTGAATACCTTACACAATAGGCAAGTGTTCTTTGTATTTGTATATTTTGCATTCATTATCATCCCTGTAAGACTTAAAAAATATGATGTGAGATTTGCCTTACTTATAGATAACATTTGTCGAGGTGAGCTTCGTAATCTTTGATTACCTATGTTTGAAATTCTTGGGCAATATTGCTTCGTCTATCAGTTAATTTTGTTTTATACTTCCATGGATCCTTTAGTGTTGTATTATACTCAGGTGACCGTTAAGGCCCTTGGGCCTCTTGTCTTAAATTAGGAAAGCAACTGCTTAATTATTCCAAAAGTAGGGTAATGCTAAGTCAAAATTCCTTTGATCAATGATGAAATATTTTCTCTATTGTAGGTCCACACTGACTTGGAGAATCTTCTGGCAAAGAAGGACACAATCACTCCTGCGACTATCGGTTCTAAAATTGCCTCTGGTACATGGATGTTTCTATATTGCTCTTGCTTCTCACATATACATAACTAAAACTGTAGTTTTCTAATGTGGATAAAAAAATTCCATTAAAGCTACTCTCTTGCATTCTGCTGACATTGCAAGTGTTACATCTTTTCTCCTTGTTCTGTTCTTTATCAATTTGTTTTCACCTTTAGGTAATCAAAAAAAAAAAAACAAATAAATAAAAGCGAAAAAAAGAAAAAGAAAATTTCTGCTGTCACAATTCTGTAAATGTATTATAATTAGTGCATATGATATTAGGCTAAAATTGATTTTTGAATAAGTTAGTGTTCATTTGATTTAGTGCATTTCTTAATGTTCTTATTTATGTGTACATGTGCAAGACATTAGCATTGTACTTGAACTAGCGGAAGTTGCTTTCCGCCAAAGGCGCTAAAATGAATACACAGCCAAATGTAACACTTTTACAGTATTTTCTTAATGTTCATATGAGGAGTCAACCCTCAGATTTGTGTAGAGTGATATTGACTGTTTGTTGATGGTATCATTATACATGTGCCTTTTTCCTTTTTTTTCACCAGGGTTATCTACAATTTACTTGCCTCCATTGCCCCCTGCAGTAGAACCCTACATCCCCCCTTCAGCTAAACAGAGTCCCCGCACGCCCCTTCACAAGAGAGAACAGGCACCTAAAGCTGACAAGAAAGCAAGGACTTCTCTTAAGTAAATATTATTACTAATTCATTGCTTCATACCTATGAATTTATCTATGCATAAATATATAATAAATAAATAAATATCTGAATTGAATTTAAAATGGAAGGTAGTGTAAAAAAAATTTTCTAACTGAAAGGAATAATTTTGGAATATTTCATATCAAAAGAGCTGAGAAAATATTTTTTTAACCGCAGAACTCCCTGTTAAACTGTTTACGTTTTAACAATTGGGAGTACAGAAAAAAAAAACGCTTTTAGAGAAGCACCATGGATGACCAATTCTGATTCATCATAAACATAATTTGTTATATCTGTTAAATTCATGATATGTTTAAAACTACAGGGAATGAAAATCACTTTGCTACAAATTCATAATATATGTGTTTTTGTGTTATCATGCTTTACTGTATGTGCAATTCAAATCTGAAAATTGCTTTGCTGTATTTTAGGGAGGAAATAATGCTAGCCACTGCTCTGTATGAGGAGCCTCCAGACTTCAAGACGAGGACAGGATTTGATCTGAGGAGGATTGTAGAGGACCAGGTATTGATTCACACAATTGGTTTTTTTTTTTATTATTTTAAGATTTGACATTTAATTTAAAATGAGTAATACAGTGAAAACTGTCTGATCTGGCACTTGTGCAATCCGATTCACTGTGAATTCCAGTTTCATTCCCATTTTACTAATTTTCCATGTTCTTTACACTGTGTGATCCAACACCCTGTCTAATTCCATACAAAATTTTTCTCCCAGTGTATGTTGGATTAGACAGGTTTCACTGTACTTACAATGACTTTGGATGTGTAAAAAAGGTTTACAGGAAATACATTATTTGCATGACAAATCTTACATCTCAGGTTTTTAACATGAATGCTGCAGTGAGAATATATGATCATGCAACATTTAATGAACTCCACTATTTATATCAATGATTTATTTTTTCCTCAGTGGAGAAAAGAGCTTCAAATTGAGTTGGAGGCAGAAGAGAAAGAAAGACAAAGGAAATTAGAAATTCAGCAGAAAGAGGAAGAGGAGAGACAGAGAGAAATAGCAGAACTAAAGGCTGGAAAGTTTAGGACGAAGCCAAAGGAAGATATAAAACAGACAGAGTCAAAGGAGGAAGGGAAAGCAGATAAAGAATGTTCTGGGGAGGATCAAAAGCAAGGGGCAGGGGTGGAGAATGCAGAGGAAAAGGGTGAAAAAATGACAGAAGAGTAGGACTAAGCATTAAATGTTCAAAACTGTTGTGTTGTTTAAATCTGTGATAGTCTGTTATGTGCTGAATCTAAGACAGCAGTTTAAAATATCTATTAATGGATTTATTAAAAGGTGTGAATAATTTGTGTAATGAATATAAAACCTCTGTGAGAAAAGTATGCTTTGTTTTCTCTGCAACCAAGTTTTGTTTTTTAAAAAGAAGTTTATACATTGTGTGTAATTTATATTTGTTATAAATATATATATATATATATATATATATTTATTAAATATCCAACTGTGTATCGGTCAATATCTTACTGTTGCTTTCATGTACACATGATGATGTGATCTAACTCATGGATCACCATACTGTGGTTTTCTGAACCCATATCACTCCTCTCTGAAACTGATGACAAATGCAGTGGCATATAGCTTGGGGTCAATCAATGTGGAAGCAGAAAATCACAGGAGATGTAGGGGCCAGCATAAATCCCCAATGAGATTGAGGTAGGACTGGGATGCAAAGCCCCTGGAACCTTAGGTGCATTTTAGACAGTTGACAATAGACAATTTTAAAGTCCTGAATAGACATTATCCTTCAATATCAATTAAATTGATATATTTTATTAACAATTTAAACAAATACAAGAACATTTAAATCTTTATAAGTACTTTTCTTATATGCATGTTATATTTGATCTTCATTACCTGCATTAGATTAAGTTCCGCTCTTTACAATTATCGTTGGAGTTGTTACAATATTACTATATTTCCTGGTCCAGAAAAATTCCAAATTTTCTAGGACCTGCCTTTAAGACTTTTGGTTCAAAATGTAACTCCCAAAAATCTGACTTATAGGCGAGTACAGTGTATATATGGTATTCATATTAAACATAAATTAATAAATTAAAACATTAAACAAATATTTAGAATTTTTCTAAAATTCAGTATATTCTTTGGAGAGTAACCCCAGGTATTTTAATTTTAAAGTATTTTAGCATTTTATGAATTCATTTTTCGCCCACTGAAAAATTTGGAAGCGTGCTTCTATGCTTCCATGGAAGCTAATATGCCACTGATTGACACTCGGAGCTCCTCAGGTGGCTCGTACCTTGCACACTTACCTTGAGGTTTGAATGGGGCATTGCGGAGTCAGCCGAGGATTGCCGATTGCTGATATGTGACACACTGTGTACATTTTGTTTTTCCTTGCCTATCAAAAAGTTCCCTAAAATATGTTTTATTTACTGAAAAAAAGATGTGTATAATATATATTGATCCCAAACATTGTCTTTTGCTGGTACAGGGCTCTCACACCACTTTTTGGGACCGGGACCGTACAAATTGGGAAAATTAGCGACCTTTTGGAGAATTTTGGGAAAATCATGACCAGACATTATACATTATATTCATGATATATTGAGTTTCTGGTGGTTGTTATCAACTAAATTTCTGTTTTGTAACACAGGGAAATATGAATTACAGGTTTAGTAACTACATATCTTCCTAAATGTTCTTAAATATTTGGGGAAGTGACAGATTGGGAAAATTAACACATTCAATTGGGAAAAAAGATAACTTTTTAAAATTGGGAATGGGGCCTTTGAACGGCCCCAAATAAAGAGAATCGAGAGCCCTGTGGTATATACCAAACTATTGATAAAATGCTGATATTTATAGCTAACTACCATATATATATAAGCAGAATTTTTAGCAAGGATTCAATTTTGGCATTATTAGTGAGGGTGTTGATCGCTAAAATTGGATATCATTAACTATTCATTCAGCACTGGTAAGGAGGTAAATTTAAGCTATCTTGCAAGATACTTCAAATCGTTAAAATAACTTCTTGCTAAAATTATATACCGATTTTTATGGCGTAATCGCTAAATCTGCATCTTACTAAATAATTTAACTTATAGGGTATATTGGGGTATATAGTAAATTTATCTATCACAATTATACAGTAACTTATTTGAAACTAGTTTAAATAAGATCCTTCTGTAAAAGGTAGCCCAGTCAAAAAAGAGAGATGCAGCAGGACCATCAACTAACGTGGAATATTGTGGTCTTTCTTCAAAAGTTTTGATACACTGGTGGTATTGGCCTCCCTTTTGACCTAGCTAGCTACCTTAGTCAAAGTGATCCTTCAATGGGTCAAACTTTCCAACTGACATACGTAATATATTCTACTAATTGTAGCATTACTTTCCACACACTCACCATGCACATACATAGATAGAACGTTCTATCGTTAAAATGATATATACAGTACATATATGTATAACGTGCGTGTTATATCCACGTCTGTGTTTAGATGCAGCTATACAGGTGTATATATATATATATATATATATATATATATATATATATATATATATATATATATATATATATATATATATATATATATATATATAGGCCCTACATGTATATAGTACATGTATATATACGTCCCTGATAATATAGGTATTCTATATTTTAAAAATTCGGCATTCATTTTTTTATAGAAAGAATTTATGAGAAAAGTTACTGGCTGTTACCGAGAACAACACTTTAACTTAAATATAGCAAAGGGGAATTCCAATCAATAGTTTCAATACATACTATCGACCTTCACCTCGCAAAAGCATGTGATTTTGGGTGTGTCTCCTCCGCCAATGAAAACGAAGACAGCAAACACGTCACTTTTCGGCAAAATAAGCTAACCTGTTGCCTCTGAAGAGAACATCTCTACTGTGAACGCAATATTCTTGGTGTTGTGTGAAATTTATCTGACAGTGAGGTACAGTATTTGTTAAGAAATCACTTAAAGTATATAGTTGATGTAATACCTGTTTATATTGAGTCACGTCTAAAAATAGCACTGGTAACATGGCGTGAATAGATGACTTAAGGCAAAGCCCGGTATTAGGTATATTTAATAGAATTATCAAGACTGTGTGCATGAATGTGGTGTACTGAAAATAAGTACTGCCAAGAATGTTCTGGGTTTGATTATGAATGAATGATGCAATGAAATATCGATCGATGGATACGTGTACTTTAGTTTTACGGAAGATTTCACGTTAGGGGTAATTTCGCCCTTGTTAAACGAATTTAAACATTAGACGATGATTGAAGAACACATAATCGATTAATGCGGCGTAACATATTCTGTGTAATTACATTATGCATAAATATTTATTTAGGTATTTCTGTATTTGATAAAATGAATCGGCTACGTATAGTGCGACAGATAAGAAAGTGAAAAAAATATTGATTCTAAATAATTATATCAAAATTTTCATTTATATTTCTGTTTACATTATAACTAATGTAAAATCTCAACAATATGAAACAATCTCATTTATCTACACACACTAGAAAGAGAGCAAAAATGGTCATTTCTTCATACTATTAGCACATTTTTTAATGAGTGGATTTTCATCTATATTTTTTTGTTCTTTTTAAAAAAATTTTTTTTTGAAAGTTTATCTTCAAAGTATGCATAAAAATTTAATTATAGGGGTAAAAGAGACATGAAGCAGAGACCCACTATGCATCTTAAAAATACACTTTTATGACAACTTTTGTATCCTTCCGAGAAATACAAGTCCATTAAAGGATGACTGCACTTAACGCCTATTTTTGGGTCTTTTTCGGTTGCTTCTGTTGCTTTTATATCTAAACCTTATTTCACTTTTGTATGTTTATGAAAGAATCCTGTCAATTTGGAACTGAATTTTAATCCTAAAATGATTTTTAGACTGACGTGATACAATGAAATGATTCAATGTTTTTTGTCCTTTCTGCTTTCCAATTATAGTAATTTACACTTACTTGCCCTAGATTGAACATTAGATATGCATGAGAGGTGGAGCTAACATTGTAAGAATGGGTCTAAAATTAGACTTGATAAATAACAATGGCATATGTTTGAAAAAAAGAACGTGATCACTCTTTCCAATCTCCCTCTCCATTCTGTATGGCACAAATACACTTCTGACAAAGGTTTCAAAATAAAATTAACAATATGAGCATGTCAATGTAATTAAAGCAGGTTTTATATCAATGCCAGATGACTTAACGTGTTCGAACACAATGTCCTAGTTAGCACAAAACATGCTACCTTACAACGTCACGTGACAGAATTTAGTATTCACAAAGTTACCTGAGGTAAGAAATCACATGGTGAATTATAATATTCAACAAGTCACAATCCTTGGCTACAACACAGAGAGTGAATGTAAGAAGAAGCAGTTTTTTCTCGTTTTAACCATGAGTGCATGCTTGTCTATTAATATCCTTTTGACACATTATTATTTATGCAAATATACATTACTGTTAAACATAGAACAATAGACAAACATGCGCTGACTATGTATAAAGTCAGTAAAAAAGTTACATAAAGTTGTAGATTGGATGTTGACCATTCTTGCAATGAAAAGAAAAGTGCTTCAGGGATCGACATTAATGGTTGTCCAATTGCTCAGGACAAGTTAAAATTCTCAGTTCGGGTAAGTGAAACTGTCGATGTACTTGTCTGATCGGGCAAGTGAATTTTTCTCATTGTATCATAATATGATTCTTATTGTTTTGAACCTTATGTCTGTCTAGCTGTAAATTTTTTACATTTTCAACTTTTTCTTAAGAACCACTCAGCCAATTTTAACCAAAGTTGGCACAAAGCATCCTTGGGTAAAGGGGATGCTTTTAATATTTCAAATGTAGAGTCAATCCCCCTTCCAAAGGGAGTTAATCAAGAAAAGTCAAAAATTGGGTCGGGTCATTAAAAAATCAGCCGATGAAGAACAACTGGACCAGAAAAGGTGACACTTTTTTGGAAGCTTCCTGGGGTGTATTGAAGATTCTAATTGCTCAAACATGGCTCCCAAGGGGTAGGATGGGGTCACAATGGGGAATCAAAATTTAACATTGAAATACATAAGAAAAATCTTCGAAAAAAAAATCTTCAAAAGAACAACTGGACCTTAAAAGTTGAAATGTATGTGAATTAAAGCTTCCTGAGGAGTGTAGATTCTGATTTTTTTTTTAATTATTGCCTCAGGGGGTACAGTGGTGTTACAATAGTCTAAAGATCAAAGCTTTTAGGCCACAAGCTGATTTTCATCCTAATTTATTTGCTTGAAAAATGGGATGGGTGGGTGAATATTTTCTTAATCTAAGAATTTCTACATAATGTTCTTTTAAAACAAAATTTTCACACTGTTTATGTCAGTATAGGTATTTTTTATTGTTTATCCTTCAAAGTATCTTCAGAAGATTCCTTTTTTTGTACATTGCAAAATATGGTGTGGCCATGGTTACCGGTACTAAAAATGGAAATTTTGTGAAATTCTTTCAAAGCACTTCCCTTCTACAGTTTTAGTCAGATTTTTTAATAAAACTTCATACACAAGTAAACTTCATTAAGATACACATTTCCCTCTATCAGTTTTTGATTTCGACGAACAGTGTTGCCATGGTGACTAAAAATAGAAATTTCTTTCAAAATGCTACTCCTCATTCAGTTTTTAGCTCATCTGAGCCAAAGGCTCAAATAAGTTTTTCTGATCACATTTTGTCTGGCATCTGTCTAGCTGTCTGTCCATCCATCTGTCTGTAAACTTTTTACATTTTCAATTCTCGAGAACCACATGGCCAGTTTTAAAAAGGGGGAGGAAATAAGCACTGCCATCAAATTTATCTGGTTTGTGAACCCCTGTCAATCAGCTGAAATTAAGTCTGAGATTGGCTACTAGAAACTGATTAACATTTAGTTTTCTGCCGTTGTGTATATCTTGTATACCTTGTCTGGCGATCGTGTCGATCATCAAATTAACATTTATGCTACCGCACACATGCCAGCATGATAAGAAGCAGCCAAAGCTATGATTTTTTTTTAAATTTATGATAAAAAAAGTGCTATTATATATATATTCAATCTATTAAATAATAAATTAAATGTTAAGAAAAATCATGCTTATGTATTTAAATTGCAATTTTTGAAAAAAGGGGGTTCGTTTCAATCATTATGTTAGATTGTCAAAAACATAATTTACACGTACATCAATTTTTAAAAAGAAAATACCAACCTGTGTTGGAAGCATCATATAAATTAATGTAATTATAATTCTATTTTTTTAGCTCACCTCAACAAATTTGCGGGAGCTTATGTAATACCGTCAGCGTCCCAGGTTAAAGTTTTTGGAGCAGATTTCTTTTCAAGAACTTATATGCCCTATATTAAAAAGAGATGCATGGAGGATGCTTCTAGTATGTTTCATTGTACCAGTCAAGGTTTCAGATGCTGCAATTTGGGCTGAAGAATGACCAGGTTAATGTTTTTGAAGCAAGTTAAAGTTCTTGGAGCAGGTTAAAGTTTTTGGAGTGGTCTCATTTCCAAGTAACTATAAG
This sequence comes from Saccostrea echinata, assembly GCF_033153115.1. NCBI lineage: Eukaryota > Metazoa > Mollusca > Bivalvia > Ostreida > Ostreidae > Saccostrea > Saccostrea echinata. The sequence continues at coordinate 23,331,458 of NW_026889774.1, forward strand.
CCCTATATTGACCAAACTTGCATGGATGATACATCTAAGAATGCACATTACTGGACTTGCTACGAATGCTTGATCCGACCTTCATTTTCCGGTTGAGTGACCAGGTTAAAGTTTTTGGAGCAGGTCTCATTTCCAAGTAACTATAAGCCCTATATTGACCTAACTTGCAAAGGATGATACATCTTAGGATGCACATTACTGGAATTGCTTTGGATGCTGGATCTGACCTACATTTTCAGGATGAGTGGCCAGGTTAATATTTTTGGAGCAGGTCTCATTTCCAAGTAATTATAAGCCTATGTTGACCAAACTTGCATTGATGATACATCTAGGGATGTACACTACTGGACATGCTTTGGTTGCTGGATCTGACCTACATTTTCCGGATTAGTGACCATGGTTAAAGTTCTTGGAGTAGGTCTCATTTCCAAGTAACTTTAAGACCTATGTTGACCAAACTTGCATGGATGATACATCTAAAGATGCGCACTACCAGGCTTGCTTCGGATGCTGTATCTGTCCTACATTTTCCAGATGAATGACCAGGTTAAAGTAAACTATAAGGGCTATCTGAACCAAACTTGCATGGATGATGCATCGCAGGATAAACACTCTCAAACTTGCTTCAGATGCTGGATATGACTTACATTTTCTGGATGAGTGACTAGTTTAAAGTTTTTAGGTTAATCCATTACCAAGTAACTGCAAGCCCAATTGGACCAAAATTGCACAAATGTTACATGTAGGGATACACACTACTAGATTATTAGTTTGGGACTTTGCCTTACTTAAAGACAACATTTGTTGAGGTGAGCTCTGTAATCTCTGATTACCTATATTTTATAACTTCTATAATATTGTAATATTCTTCAAGGAAAAAAAGTGTCACTTCTCTTCGAGAAATGGTGACGAAAGTTATGGTAAAATAACCAGTTTTGGAAGATAGATTTCTTAGCAGTATTATAACACCTGGCTTTGCATGTAATGTTTAGAATTATGGGGAATTTCCAAGGGAATAAAAGTAGGCTAGTGAATTGATTCCTGAGCTGTCAGGGAACCCAACTGGGTGCTCTGACCATTTTTATAGACCATTAGCCTAAAGGCATGCATCATGGAAAAATGAAGTAGGAATTATTTTTAAAAAAATTTATCTTATTTATTATAATTTCTACAAAATTTAGCTCTAAACAGAATTTCTAAGTCTTTTTTACAAAGAGACTTGTTCAGGACCCCCCTTTTTTCGTACTTTCACTTCGCATACACGGACTGCATTTCCAATTTACTTTTCTTTGTGTCGCCAGCCTACAACGATGGATTATGGTCCAATATGCATTTAAACATTTCAAATCATAATTAACACATACAATAATATTGAATTTTCTATTTTATTCAATCATATTTTAAGCAAAATTCTGAACTAGGAATCTGTCCCTAACAAAATTTTAACATGCTTTATTTAAAAAATTTGACGATCAACATTTCGATTGACCTACACAAGAAAAAAAACGACGATGTTGTTTTACTATGTCTTTAGGAAAATGTATATATACAAGTGTGAATACAGGTAACATGCTGTGTATATAGGTAGGTATACACAAGCCAGCATTGTTCCCTCGGGGCATCACAGTCACAGTTAATAAGCTCCTCCCCACACCAAATTTACCTGAGGAAAACTGACCGGTTGAAAACCTCTGCATTTAACCAAACTTGCCACAAAGCATCCTTGGGTAAGAAAGTTGGAGTTTGTGAGTAGGAAGTGCCACACCCTCTTTCCAGGGGAGATATAAAGATTTTGTGAAAATTTGGTGGCATCTTTTAAAAATCAAGAACCACTTGGCCAGAAAAGATGAGACAATTCTAAATTGTTCAGGTCATAGTCATCGGGGTAGAGTGGGGCCACTAGAGGGAGAATCTTAAAAAATTTTTCAAGAACCACTGGACCAGAAAAGCGGAAAATTAGAAGAAAGCTTCCAGAGGTAGTGTTGATTCTAAATTGTTCGCAACGTGGTCCCCAGAGATTGGGTGGGGCTACATTAGGGATTATATAAGGAAAAAATTGCTAAAAGTCCCCTTCACAAGAAAAGTAAAACTTTGATGAATCATAGTTTATAGTAGAAGCAACCTCTGGTAGTGTAGATTTATTTTTGTTCAAATCAAGTCCCCTGTTTATAGCCTGGGGCCACAAAGGGCAATCAAAATTTCACATAGGAATACATGTTTACAGTAAAACATGCTTCTAACGAACACACTTATAATAAATTAACGCTTATAGCCAAGTGATTTTCATTCCCCATGTCTTTAAAATATATTTTGAAGTTATCGGATATAATGAATAATGTTTATAACGAAGCAGAATTGTTCATCCCTGGCACTTCGTTATAAGCGTGTTTTTTAATTACTGAATTTGGAACAATTCTGATGTAGAAAAGTAGGGCCAAAGTGACCCAGGTGAGCATTGTGGCCCATGGGCCTTGTGTCTTCTTTTGTTTAGTAAAAAAAAACAAAACAATCTATTTTTTTGTGTGACCCAACAAAAATTAATTTTTAAAATTTTATTTAAAAATAACTTGAAAGAAACTGACCCAGGAATGTAATTTTTGGACAGTATTAAAAGACTTTCTACAGAGAATTGTTTTCATGAACAGTGAGAAATATTTTCTTTACTGTAATAATCAGACCAAAATAAACACAATTAGAATTGATGTTTGGACTTTATGGATTAAAAATTGAAGGTTGAATTGATCAATATTAAATTAAGTTGATCCAAGTTATTCAATTTAGACAGGATCTTAAATGTGTGGTAGGATTTAACACTTGAGCTGTCAGATGTTGTAAATGATCTTTTATGGCATCTCTTTCTAGTAACTATTTAGCAATTTTCAAAAAGAATTTAATTCTCCTTTAAATGAAAGTTGAAGCATTTTCCTGTTTTTAGAGATGAGAGTCTCCAAGTCAAAAGAATGCATACAGGTACTCTTCAGTATTACCTTGAGTATCCTGGGGGTGGCAGCGAAGCCTAGGTGTGACCCAGAGGACAACATGTATTACCACCAACAGGCTGACCAATGCTTTCGATGTGATCGGTGCTACAAAGGGGAGGAGCCTATACCTTTGGAGGTATAAGTTATGTCACGATCAGTATATCTCCCATGTACATGTACATTAATTTATTCCCATAATTAAATGAAATAATTCAAGTCTTTAGCAATGATTTTCATTATATATACTCACATGTAAGTCAAGAGTATAAGCTATAAGTAATTAAATTTTGGGCTAACTTGGGAATTTCATGGCCTCTGGTTTAAAAACGTGAACCAAATTTAATTGTGGCAAAGTTATTACATTGATACTCAGGTGACCTATAAGGCCTGTGGGCCTCTTGTTTAATTTGCACCCATCCATACCAATATTCACATGAAAACATATATTCACATCAGAGTGGGGATATAATAGTGAACATTGGCTTACAGACTTCCTATTTTTCTTTTGCCTATGTCCAAAGTTTTTTTTTCAGATAATTTGAATTTTCTTCTCTGGCTTCCCTGGCACCCCCCCAGCACCCCCCTTTCAAAAACAATACTACATGCCTGAATTTGCAACTGATTTTAGAAAAAAAAATTGTACAGACTTATAAGCGGGTCATTGGCAAATTTCTCAAACATTATATGAAAGAATACAACTAAAAATCGAAACAACTTACATGAGTACAATATATACAAATATTTATGGTATGCACTCTGTAGCTCATGATTTATGATATCTCGAAAGAATTTGATTTTCAGCATGGAATGAATTGCATTGATATAATATTTGCAGTCAATCATCACTGTTCTTATTGTGTAGAGTTGGGAATTTAATGGGAATGGTGAGACAGGGCCCACTGAATGTAGACCATGTCGGAAATGTCGTCCGGGAATGTTCAGTGATACACGCTCCTTTGCATGTAAGCCCTGCAAGAACTGTACACTGTACAATCAGTATGAAACTGGCCAGTGTACAAATGAGCGAAACACCATTTGTGATGGAGTGAAGCCAACGACACCATATAGGTTAGCATGAAGTTTTAATATCAAATTGTTTTTTTTTAAAATATAGTAAAATTCTTGAAGAAGGATGAAAGTAAAGTAATTATAACATTTGTATCTTTTTTATTTACAGACCTAATTCTGAACCAGAGAGCAGTCCTGACAAAACTGGTAGGTATAGTATTACTATTGTGGTGGTTCAATCCATGGTGGCCAGATAGCTCAGTTGGTAGAGCACCTGACTCTGGGGGCCTGGCTTCCAATCCTGGTCTGGTCCGTCGCATTTTTCTCTTCTCCTGTTACACAATGAAGTGAGGGGGATATAGTAATGGGCTTGTGAGTGTGTGAATTAGTGGGTAACAGAAATGATAATTTACATTAGGATCGATGTGCTCTTTTGCAAGTGCATGGATGCATGCTTGTTTATTAGTACCTGCCTGCTGTTCCCTTCCCAATGTCCCAAATTAACTGTCTGTTCATGGGATCTTTGTAAATTAGATTAGACACATGGATATGAGTGTGTTTCTAAATTTTCAGAATTATTTTTGGTCACTTGAGTCACTCAAGTGGCTTATTGCTATTAGTACTGTGCATCGTATACTAGGGTTCAGGCTACAAGGCAGGAATTCTTTCTTCATTTATTGAAAATATATGTATCATTTACATCATTTAGCTTTCCACATCACAATGGCTCTTATGCCTATTCAGCACTCAAGTTCTCAAAGGTGCTAATTTCATAATAAAAACAAAAGTATTAGGCCAAATAAAAAAATATGTGTGGTTCCGGTTACCCGACCTTCCGTATTTTATACCCCCGACCCTAAACTTTTTTTTGGCAATTTTCAAATTTTTTCCAGAATTTCCCCCGATTTACATCAATGGCTCCAGTTTAAGTTTTAGTTTCAGCAATGACGGCCTCCTTGCAAAACATAGTGCAAGTGTTTAATAGTGTTTAATCCAAAGCAAGCTGGCATGTAGGTGTCCCCTACCAATATTGACTAGTATATTATCATACCGCATCTAAATGCCATTTGCAAAGCAGTGATAGGTAATATTTAGAAAAAATTTAGAAAATCATTTTGTTTAAAAAAAAAAAAAAAAAAAAAAAAAAAAAAAAATCCCTACCTACCTACCCTAATTTTTTTGGAAGTGTTACCGGAACCACACATATTTTTTTCTTTGGCCTTAATTATAAAGAGAGAAAATTTGAAAATGTAAATATAAGCATTGAGTTCTTATTTTTGGATGTGATTGGTCCTATAGCAGCACCGGTCTGTGTCGAAAAATTTTCATACCATGCTAATGTCAGCACAGACATGTGCTATTATTTACAACATCTTAAGAAAAAAAGAGTTCAGTGCCTAAATAAAGACATATTTTGATAAGATACGCTTTAAATATAATTTTAACTTAGTAGTATTTAATTCATATATAGAGAGAGTGCAGTGAAGAAAGGGTAATTTAAAAGGAGTAAATCCACTCTGTCAAGAGTTTAGACAGTATAGTGAGATGAGTGTCTAACTAATATGTTGACGGTGCGACCGTTGGGGCGAGCGCAGTGTTCACTTCATTATTATGATCCGCCTCTTCAAACCGCACGAGACATTTGGAACGTCTAGACTGTGACGTCACATGACGTCGTATGTTAGCTGCATTTCCATAAACAAAGTTTAAAAAGTGCAAATATTTTAACAAAGAACGTTTAATCTACTATCTGCATGCAATATCCATTAAATTAAGGTGAGTTTATTTTGTGTGAATTTTTAGTTGTTGTCACCGCGTGAACGAAGTTAGCAGCGAGAACAAGAAGCGATGCATTGTGGGTCAGAATTACTGCGGAAAAAAATTCTATTGAATGAATGTGCAGTAATCCGAATTTTCTCTTCGCCCAGGCGTTGTCGTTAGAGCTCGCAGTGACGAGCGGCGCTTTGCGCCGCTCACTGCGCTCGCTATAAAGTGAAGATACCATGTTCGAACGTTATGCAAATTATCCCACGTTTTGAACTATCGTTGATGCCCTGGCATACTCTACTAACTAGACAGTGATTCCTTAAATAAACAAACCCATATTTCTATGTAAATTCTATTTCAACTTTCCATTCCTAAAAAGTAACGGAGCGCTCAAACGAGAGTGATGTCACAAGTGGATTTTAATTTCAAAGATGCATTTCAATCAATGACACACTGAATGTAGACATTGTTGGAAATGGAGTAACCGCCCAGTTTTGATCTTTCAGGCACAGGGATAGACATTAACTTTCAGATTCACTTGCCCTTCGGGCAAGTGAACTCAAACTTGGACTTGTCCAAATGCAAAACTTGGTTGCCCAAACCTTAGAAAGAAGACAATATTTATCTTAATTTATTATTGTAAATAAAGTGAGATAGGTCTATTACTTTATATTTGGCAAGTTAAGTGCCCGAAAAAAAAATTGATGTGCTGCTCATGCTAAATTTTAAATACTTGTAAACTCACACAGCCATGCAGCAATATTTCCTTTAAAATAAAATTCATGTTTTTGAAATTATTATCTGTGCGATCTTTTTGTGAATTTTTATTTTTTTCCCCTGAAAAACTGAAGCAACGCTAAAGGAAAACAGTTGCCATGTTTCGAAACATACATATCCTGATCAGAATACTAGTACATCGTGTGCCAAGAATAACTGGTGTTCCTTATATTCTGTGAGTTAATACATAAACATTTTATAATATCTTATAAATAATAAGAATGTAAAGAAATTTGTCAGACAGAGAGCGTATTTTTGTCAACTACCACGAAAGAAAGACGGAATAACAAATCCAATTTTTTTAATAAACGGTATGATCTAGAAACGCTACCGAGGAATTTCCAAATGCAAAAACAATGTCAAATTCCTGGTAGAAATCAAATGTTCAATTTATTGTTTTGTTTATTAACTAATGTAAGATAAAGAAATCTATCAGAAATATTCACTTGCCCGATCGGACAAGTACACCAGCAGTTTCACTTGTCCGAACTGAGAATTTACTTGCCCCGGGCAATCGGACAACCGTTAATGTCGATTCCTGAGGCACCCCAAAATATATTGATGTGCATGAGTACCATGCCATGTTTTGGTCACATGAGTCGTGTACTCAGGTATATCTTTATCTTCCTTATTCCTGACTTTGAAAAGGTATATGAACAGTGCTCCAAATCACACTTACTATCAAGTCGCTATTTAATGGCGACCTAAAAAAAATTTTGGTCACCATCTCAGAATTTCTGGTCGCCATCAACAAATATTTCGCCATCAACAAATATTTCACTGGCCATGCTGATCACATTTTGTGAATAACGCATTTAGTGTTTTATAAAAGCAAGGAACCATCAATTATTATATATATATTCATTTTTAAATAAAAGATTACTTATTATTGTGACTGTATATAAAGAATTTGCTAGGCTGAAGAAACCACTTATGTACATTGTTATTACATAGAACCATCCGTATGGTACGTCGTACGAAGAAGAAAACAAGTGTGTTATTCTAGAATTAAAATTAAATCCAATGAATTTGCAACAAGTTTGACTGATACTGATGAGTGCATAAGATGGAAACTATTGAGATAGTACTTTGCCAGTTGTTTGTCATGTTTACTCTGTGAACCTAACCTATGAAACAGTTGCTGTCAGTATCACCAAAACATGATGATAATTGCAAGCAATATTGACCGATTGCTCCATTAACAAGGTTGGGGTTATAAAAAGTATACAACATTTGACAGCCGTTCTATACAACATGCTGAGTTTTAGGAATGTCTTCAAACATTTTCTTGATTGAGAATCTTGAAAAAAAGTGATATTGATCCCAATGGAAAAAATTGACAATCGCCGGCCCAAAATTCCTCGGTCGTAAAAGTGCGAGTTACTTTTAATTTCTAGTCGCAAAATTAATTTTTTGGTCGCAAATGCGACCATTTTAGTCGCAAATTGGAGATATGATGAGTATGATAATGATTATAGAGATCTCATCAAACTACAGATTTATTTGTCTGAAGAAAACAGAGTTCTAGTTCTAGGTGGGGTTAAAGTGGTCTTAGCTTCATAGACACTTGTGATATTCAGGTGAACAAGGCCCAGGGGCTTTGGACCTCTTGATAGTTTTATTTAGAATATGATACTCATCAATGTGAAGAGCAACTAGATGACTGCCTCAAACCATGTCTGAACTTTGGCGTTTTCTTTACAGATGGTGGATTGACGTCTGTGTACATCGTAGGAATCATCTGTGTAACAATTTTCAGTGTAGTGGTCGTGGTGATGATCTGTTACTGCAAAAAGCAAAAACTATACAAGACTTGCAAGAGAGAAAATCATGGTAAAATATATGACTTTTTATCTATTGGAAACCTTTCCTGTTAGATTTGTATTGAAGCATTCTTTATTTTTATACCTGTATACATGTATTTATGGGAGTGAGTATGTATACTCTATACAATGAAACTTCTCTAATCTAGTCCCATGAAAATCAGTTCTCCCTAAGAATGGGTCAGTTTCAAAAGTTGTGTGTTTTCGTATATAAAACTAAATGATTTTTCTTTTTATGTAATATTGATATAATTACTCTGGGCAACCTGTTAACTACAAAAAGTAAAGAAAACAAAAATAAATGAAAATTTTAGGAAAAAAAAAAAAAAGGAGAAAAAATTGAAAAAAAGGAAAAGATGTATACAAATGTATACCAGTCATTTTATTAGTCCTGAATTTATAATATTAATTTTATTTTGGTCATATGGAAGCACTTTAAGCTAATATACTGTTAATACATAATAATATAAAGTATGTGATTGGTGAACAAACGCACCTACTGAACACAAAAATATCCATCATAAAATTAAAATTAACATAAAATTGTTAGTATGTTAAAATTCAATACTAAAAATTAATTTGTACAAATCAGTTTTTCTCGTTTTTAACTCTACTGTTCGGAGACCAGATAAGCTTATGCTCTGGTAATTTTAAGGTGTCTGTCATCCATCCATCTGTCTGTCTGCACACAATTTTTATACCCCACGCAACAAGTTGCGGGGGGTATAATGTTTTTGACCTGTCCGTCAGTCAGTCAGTCCTGTTTTTTTTGTCAGTGCAACTCCTCTTAAACTGCTATTGCACAAAATTTCATCAAACTTTACAGATATTTAGGACACCGTGTGTAGATGTGCATGTTGCAGGAAATTCCGATTCCATTATTTTTCTGGGAATTTCGACACTTTTCAACTTTCAACTTTTCAACTTAGATCTTGAATATTGAGATGAACAGTTTGTCAGCACAACTCCTCTTAAACCGCTGCACAGAATTTCATCAAAACTTTGCAAATATTTAGGACACAGTGTGTATGTGTACGTATTGCCAGAAAATTCCAATCCCATTATTTTTGCCCTTAGAATTTTTGCTTTTATTGAAGAAACTTTCCAGCTAGGTAATAAGGAAATCCACTGGAATCGGCTTTTGTAATGAAATCTTATGTGAAATATTTTATGACCTTAAAAGACCCGTATTGATTTTCAGATCAAAATATTAATGATTCAACACACACACATACACACACCCACACACAATCTTGGATAGAAGTACACAAAAAGTTCTCCCCTCCTCCCTTCCCCCTCAAATTAGTGCTTTGTCTTAAATTATTTCATAAGTACAGTATATAAACAAATTTATATGACTACATCATAATTTTGTTTCCATCAATTATTTAAATGTGTAAATTGTCATACGTTGGACATGGTGTTACACTCATCAACAATCCGAAATCACTGATGAATTTAAATAACAGTTTGTCAGCATAACTCCTGCACTGAATGTCCTGAAACTTCAGAAACAATGTGAAGATTTGTATATTACCAAGAAATTTTGATTCCAATATTTATCTAGAAACTCCAGCCCAATTAAATTTGTAACTTACAAAGATTTGAATGTCCTTATATGCAAGAAGTTTTGATGTTATGATTTTTTGCAAGTAATGCCCCTTTTTAGCTCACCTGAGTCTAAGGCTCAAGTGAACTTTTCTGATCAAAATTTGTCCGTTGTCTGTCGTCGTCGGCGTCGTCTGCGTCGTTGTTGTCGTAAACTTTTTACATTTTCATCATCTTCTCCAGAACTACTGGGCCAATTTCAATCAAACTTGGCACAAAGTATCCTTGGGTGAAGGGGTTTCAAGTTTGTTCAAATGAAGGGCCACGCCCTCCTCCAAGGGGAGATAATTACGAAATAGCAAAAAATTAATGGCATTATTGAAAAATCTTCTTCTCAAGAACCAGTGGGCCAGGAAAGATGAAACCCATGTGGAACTATTGTCAGGTAGTGTAGATTCAAATTTGTTCAAATCATGACCCCCGGGGGTAGGGTGGGGCCACAATGGACGATCAAAGTTTTACATAGGAATATATAGGAAAAATCTTCAAAAATCTTCTTCTCAAGAACAGCAAAGCCACGGTTTGTCATATTTATGTGGAAGCATCCTCAGGTGGTGTAGATTCAAGTTTGTTCAAATCATGACCCCCGGGGGTAGGGTGGAGCCAAAATGGACGATCAATGTTTAACAAAGGTGTACATAGGAAAAATCTTCAAAAATCTTCTTCTCAAGAGCAGCAAAGCTATGATGGGTCATATTTACATGGAAGCATCCTCAGGTGGTGTAGATTCAAGTTTGTACAAATCATGACCCCCGGGGGTAGGGTGGGGCCACAATGGACAATCAAAGTTTTACATAGGAATATATAGGAAAAATCTTCAAAAATCTTCTTCTCAAGAACAGCAAAGCTATGATTGGTCATATTTATATGGAAGCATCCTCAGGTGGTGTAGATTCAAGTTTGTTCAAATCATGACCCCCGGGGGTAGGGTGGGGCCACAATGAACAATCAAAGTTTTACATAGGAATATATAGTAAAAATCTTTAAAAATCTCAAGAACAGCAAAGCCACGGTTTGTCATATTTATGTGGAAGCATCCTCAGATAGTGTAGATTCAAGTTTGTTCAAATCATGACACCCCCCCCCCCCCCCACACTCCCTTTTAAGGAATAGGTTGAGACCACTTATGCATTTAAGCTTTTCAATACTAAACTGATTTTTCCTTTTTTCCTAGCCACAGTGCTCTGGTGAGCGTTGTGGCCCTTGGGCCTCTTGTTGAATTATACTATGTATTTAAAGTGCACCATGCCATTCATTATGCGTTGCATGTCAAGATTTAGGGTATGTGAGCTTGCTCACTTTTTAGCTCACCTGAGCCGAAGCATCTTCAGGTAGTGTAGATTCAAGTTTGTTCAAATGATGACCTCTGGGATAGGGAGGAGGCACAATGGGGGATCAAATTTTTACAAAGGAATATATGGGAATTTTTTAAAAAATCTGCTCAAGTACAACAAAGCCATTTGTTAAAACAAATTATATATTGACATGGAAGCATCATCAGGTAGTTTAAAATTCAAGCCCCCCCCCCCCCCCCCCCCCCCCCCCCCCCCCGTAATCTTTTCAATACTGAACTGATTTGTGCTTTTGCCTTGCCAATGTGCTCAGGTGAGCGATGTGGCCCATGGGCCTCTTGTTCTTCATTTAAAATGCTACTCCTCCAACAGTTTGTTCAATTTCCATAAGATCTGGTACATAAGTAGACTACATTAATTGGTTTTAAATTTCGACAAACAGTGTTGCCATAAATACTAAAAATAAAAAAAATTCTTTGAAATTCTTTCAGAATTCTACTTCTACAGTTTTTGTCCTATTTCAATAAGACTTGGTACACAAGTAGACTTTACTAAGATACATAATTCAATTTCTTGACCTTTCTCTTTGTTTTCTTTTTGTTTCTTTTTGTAGTTTACAGGTACCCTATTGTCACTCTTAGTCTTTGCAATGTTACATGGAATGTGTTCTTATTAATAAAGATAAACACATGTACATGCATTATTAAATATATTTTATTTTTATAGGCAGCAGCCAAGGAGAGCATACATCAACAGAAAATCAATCGTAAGATTCAGTTTACTACAAATCTGCAATCATCATGAATCATTTTTTCTAATGTTTACTGTACAGGGGTTTCAATTGAGATGTGTTTTTGTCTTATTTCTCCTTTGGCACTAATATGTGACATTAAAATTCTAATATAGCACTGCAAGTTATTTTTCCCATGAAAAGAATTTATGCATTCTAAGCATGAATGTTTTTCTTGAATAAGTGGTAAAGTGATAGTTACATGTAAGTAAAATCCAGTGGCCTGTTCAACAGTGCTCACAAAAATTTCTGTTGGAGGTATAAGAAATTTTGGTGAGTGCTTGCGAGTGTTCACTCTGTTCAGTCTGTTAAACAGGCCTCTGGTGCTTACACTGCTAGGCCCAAATTAAAATTTGTTTTCCTTTAAAATTTCAGTTTTTGAAGGTGTTTAGGTATTCAGAGATATTAATTATTTTGATTTTAGGCTTGGTATTTTACATATAACATATATATTTTAGAGAATTTAAATTCTTTTTTTACAAGTATTAAAAAAAACTTCTCTTCTCATGAGAATCTTCTAATCTTTCAGGATTACAATTCTTAACATTTCTTCTTAATTTTTCAGAAGTGGGCAGATAAACATTACCATTCCATCACAGGAAAGCAGTGATGATTCACAACCCCTACTCCAACAGATCTCATTTAACAATCAATCTGTGGCACATTCCAGCATAGAGCTTGAAGAATCAGGGCCTTTAGAAATAGATTCCATTTTAACAAACAATTCTCAGGAAAGCATAGATGGACCTCTATCTCTCTCTGATGAGCATCGTCCTCCTACTGCAGCAGGAAATCTTATCAGGTTTGAAAATCATGACAAAAGAAATTCCGCAGCATTGTCTACAGATGGCAGCACAGATAGTGAGGCAGACCAGGAGGTAATGGAGATGAATCAAGTGACAGATGGAGCTTCCAATTCCTTCTCAAGAAAAATCAAGTATGATAGGCAGTGGTCCTACCCATTTGATGAAAAAGGGGAGAGGGATTACAAGTCTACTGCCTCAAAGTCAAACTCCATGGCAGTCTCTGAGAAAGTTTCCAAGGATGACTTATCTATTGGAATCAAGAACAGGAAAGGTAAGCTTTTTAAAATTTACACGAGGCATAGAACATACATGTGTACTAATGCACATTTAGGTAATTACCGGTAGGCTCTCTAAGAAAAAAAAAAACCTTATGGCTCTTTAATCTAAGATTCAAATATGCATTAATGCATGCAGTAGTTCAAAGCAATTATGAAGAAGATATAAATGCAGAGCACTGTTTTTTATTACATTAAAATTGTTTGCATTTTGTGTTTCTATATTTTATTATATAGAAAACAAGGTTCTAGAGGAGAAATTCCTGCGCTCTATTTCAAAACACCTTGTGAAGGATAGGATGTATATCCATATAGCTAGAGAATGTGGACTAGAAGAGGCAGACGTAGATATTGTGAAAATTGATAACCAGCATGAATCGGTGCAAGAGGCATCGTACCAAATGCTGCGACGCCTTGTGATGAAGTGTCGTACAACACAAGCTGTTTTTATTAAAGCTGTGCGGAAGCATGACCAACTGGCTTTGGAGAAAGTTTTTCAGTGTCTTTAATTAGAAATTTTTTGAGATTTTTTTGTCAGTATCACAAAAATGGGGCTTTAAAGAAACTGATTTTTCGCCCTCTTTATCATTTTACTTATGTTTAACATGTCACCATGCAAACAGGCCATATCTATTCCTGTAGTGATGTGGGTTCTTGTGGCCAAAATTCGTAAGGGAAAATTATGTTGGGAAGGGGCCTTTATAAGCAACCCCCATCCTCACCCCCACCCCCAACCCCAACAAAAAAGGAAGACCAAAAAAAAAAAACATTAAAAGAAAAGTAAAAAAAAAAATAGTTAGAAATCCTATTTTGTATAGGGTTGGGAGGGGTCAAAGAGATCTCAAAACACTTTTTCTCTGTAGAACATTTCTTTAATTTGTTTTCATTTCAGAGTAAGTATGTAACTTATATACAGGAGATATTGATATACAATGTCTTGACTAACCCATTGAAAGAAAACCATGTACATAAACCAAATATCATATTCTCCCTATTAAGTGCCACAGGTGCTAGGAAAATTACGAAAAGGGAATAATTTTAGCATTTATAATAAATTTTTTTCAATGAAATTTTAAACGTTCTAAACCGAACCATTAAAGCACTACTGACAATACAAAATTTTCTAGACTGTGTAAATCTGACTTACACCAGTCACACAGAGTGATGACATGATCAATTTATTAGGACGATTCAATTTTCCATTGGCTTTGAAGGTAGCTAGCACTTGTGGATTTGGACACAAAGGTAATAACAGGGGGCCCTTATTCTCTGACAATGTGATATTACTTCAGGAGGTGCTGATAGGGGCAGAGGCATCTGATAGGGAGAAAACGGTGTTCAAACACTACAAAATTTATTTTTTATCATGACAACAATTTTATCAAAAATTATTGTGAATTAATCACATGCAAATTCTTCAGAAAAGGTTGAGTAACACTAAATTTGGTAGTCCTAATTTAACCATATGCCACACTCAAAAAAGACATTTTAATTTAAAAAATCGTATTTAATAAGCATATTTATATTGGTTTTGTCCTTCAGTTGTTGATTTTTGCTGTCTTTGGTTTTCTTTTTGTAGACATCATATAAAGTACAGTGACACTGAGTTTCAACACAAACTACTGGTAATTTCACACAAAGAGAAGCATCTGGTGATATTGTTAATTGCACATGCTTCTTCTATAATAATTCATGTGTTTGGTTCATATAGAAAGAATGAGGCCAACACATTGAATTGAGGTGAGAAGTACCGGTAGTTTCACATGAAGAGAGGTAGAGTGATAATGTAAATTTCACTTGCTTTCTCAGTAATTCATATGTTTGCCGAAAAAAAAAATGTTTAGGCAAACTTTGAATTGATGAAGGTGCAAATTTGCCACCTTACCTAATTCAGAGTTGTAGAGAAAATATGCTCAGAACATGTTTAATACAGATAAAATTTCATTTACTGTGGTGACAAGGTTATTTCACACCCAACATAATTTCTAGTAGATATTGTTTGGTGTGAAAAGTTTTAGTAGCCACATAGGGATTACTTTTCTGTCTGTCAGTCTACCTGTTAGTCCAAATTGAAATAAGTACTCATATTTATTAGCAAGTTCAGAGGAAATTGGAGTATTCAAAACATTTAAAAGTACATTTATTATCAGAATTCTATGGGCAATTCCATCAGCAAGGGAGATTTTTTTTATTTTTATTTGTTCATTTTTAGCTCACCTGAGCCAAAAGCTGATTGAAATTTGTCAGTTGTTCAAGTTCATTGGCAGCACAGCGGCGTGAACTTTTCACAGTTTCAACTTCTTCTCCAGAACTATTGGGCCAACTTCAACTAAACTTGGCACAGATTATCCTAAGGTAAAGGGGATTCAAATTTGTTGAAATGAAGGGCCACATCCTCTTCCAAGGGAGATAATTACAAATTAGTGAAAAATTAATGGCATCTTTTAAAAATCTTCTTCTCAAGAACCACTGGGCTAGGAAAGATGAAACTCATGTGGAATCATCTTCCGGTAGTGTATATTCAAGTTTCTTCAAATCATGACCCCCAGGGTTAGGGTGGGGCCACAATAAACAATCAAAATTTTACAAAGGAATATATAGGAAAAATCTTTAAAAATCTTCTTCTCAAGAACAGCAAGGCCATGATTGGACATATTTATATGGAAGCATTCTCAGGTAGTGTAGATTCAAGTTTGTCCAAATCATGACCCCCGGGAGTAGGGTGGGGCCACAATGGACAATCAAAATTATACATAGGAGAATATAGGAAAAATCTTAAAAAATCCTCTTCTCAAGTACAGCAAAGGCATAATTGGTCATATTTATTTGGAAGCATCCTCAGGTAGTGTAGATTCAAGTATATTCAAATCATGACCCCCGGGTTAGGGTGGGGCCACAATGGGCTATCAAAGTTTTACACAGGAATACATGTATATAGGAAAAAAACTTTAAAAATCTTTTTCTCAAGAGCAGCAAAGCCATAATTGGTCATATTTATATGGAAGCATCTTCAGGTAGTGTAAATTCAAATTTGTATGAATCATGACCGTGGGGTAGGACAAGGCCACAATGAATGATCAAAGTTTTATCTTGGAGTATATAAGAAAATTCATCTTCTCAAGAACAGCAAAGCCGTGATTTGTTATTAACTATTTGGAAGTATCCTAAGGTAGTGTAGATTCATGTTTGTTTAAAGCATGACCCCCTGGGAAAAGGGTGGGACCACAATTGATGATTAAAGTTATACATAGAAAAACATAGAAATTTAAAAAAAAAAAAATCTTTTTCTCAAGAACAGCAAAGCCATGATTGGTCATATTTATGGAAGCATCCTCAGATAGTGTAGATTCACATTTGTTCAAATCATGGTCCCCAGGGGTAGGGTGGGACCATAATGAAAGTTCAAACATGTAGGAAAAGTTACAGTTAGTCAAAGAAATATGTAAGCATCTTTAGTTAGTGTAGATTCAATTTTGTTCAAATCACCCCCTCCCCCTTTTAGGGGTAGGTCGGGACCACTTTTGCATTGAAAGCTTTTCAATACTGAACTGATTTTTACTTTTTTCCTAGCCACAGTGCTCAGGTGAGTGATGTGGACCATGGGCCTTTTGTTTAAGAAATTTATTAATAACCTTAAGCAAGTATGTAAAAACAACATGTAACTGATATAATTTATACTTTTATTTAATTGAAAAATATTTTATGATCAACTTTCAAGTTGAAAATGCATTATTGGTATTTTTGATCAATGTTCAAGAAATAATGAATATCTTGAAATTTCATGCTGTTAATTTGGGATGAACCTGTTTTCTTTTATGTATAAATAACATCTTGTTGAATATTTGGGATTTTCAAATTTTAGCTACATACTTACTATGTAATAAAAATACCATTGATAAGGTACACTTTCATGATTCAATTTTTGAACTATTTTGGAGAGTATTTGATGGAGAATAATTGCTGATTGTACGAACAGGAGCGTTATTGACACCAAACCATAAGAATTTGAATATAATAGTGTATTAAATAAGAAATTCCTAGTTAAAAACTTTTTTCTTAAAGCTATTTCATTGGCTGACACTTTATTTACTTGAGTTAATTTCCAGGTGATACTTGTTCTGGAAACAAATTGAGATGTACCCTCCTCACTGCTATAATGTTTTGCTCTGTGCAAATCAGAATGGGTCTGTATTGTTTCTAGTGTATACATAATACAGTTGATTTTTTTATCTCCAACACTGATATCTTGAATACCAGGGATATGTTGAAGTGATTGGCAGTCCAAACCACTTTTTCTTTATGTCTTTTAATCTCTTGAATTCTTGGATACATTTCAGAGTTTGAGATAATGAGTTTTGACTGTATATTTATATATATATCCATTTGTAAATAAGATTATATGTAGAAAAGTAGTTGAAATGTTCCACTGTTTTGTATTGTTAATTCTGCACCATTTTGTTATATAGTGTAATCAAAACTCAGCTTATCATAAAGATGTAATTCAATAACCAAAATCAATCAGATCATTATCAACAACATATTGAATTTATATTTACAATCAAACAATGTCTCAGCATGTTCGACATAGATATCTTAGAACCAGTTAAACTGGGATTTTTCTCCTAACCATAGAACATTTCTTTCTACAGTCTCCCTAGGTTGACTTTAATTAAGATGTAAAAAAAAAATATATGTATGCATGGAAAAATGTCAAAAATGTATAGAGAGAAAGTCAACCTTCTAAAGGAAAGATAGGGTTTTTGTTTACTTTTTAGGTAATTATGTAAAGACTAGATTGACTTTAATTAAAGTATAAAAATATATGTATGCATGGAAGATGTTGAAAATATATAATGTGATTCTTACTTTCTGAAGGAAAAATGAGGTTTTCTAAACAATTTTTTTTTACTTTGTAAAATTGGTGCACTGATGAATTTATATTTTATTTTAAGGAATCATTGATACATGTAGCATGGCTTACCAATTAATTATATAAACTTCTCAGAGATTGTCAAGTGGGTGTTATTTTTGTTGAACAAGTGTATGTGCATATATAGCTGAATTTAATATTAATGTTATTATTTTTATTGAGAAATTTTATCATAAAAGTCATATCCCTGGCTTGTTTGACTAAGAATGCACATGTTGTATCTATATTATTTTTTTTACACATTACAGAAATATATTCATGAATGTTCAGCAAAATTCTGTTGTATTTTGTAAATGTAAATTGTATTCTGTTTTTAAATGAGAAGGGTAAATATTTTTTTCAAATTGTTAAGTTTTTAAAATTTCATGAATTTTATTCTTGTTAATGTTACACTTGTCAACACTTTGAAGTACAATTTGGCAAAATGGCAATGTTAAGTACTGTACCTGTACTTATAAAGGGCACAAATGGATTTCCTAGCATTATGTTATCATAAAGGGCATCCGTGTACATGTATTTCTAGCATTAAAGCATTATTTTGATGTATTTGAATTAAAGATTTTTAGTATATATACTGCTAGGAATGCACTTGTCATGTGAATACATGTATTGAAAATTCATCTTGATTTTTCTACTTTTATATTTTTCTACTTTTAATACCACATACCTATTTTGTACTATAAATTTGCCAGTTTCCATGACAACTACATATAAGTAGTACATGTAAGCTTTTTCGATCTACAGAATTTCAACATTTGTGTGTCTGGTCCATTTGGCTACAAGTAACTGCAGTGATAGATTATTTGAAAATTCTATACAATTATATTTATAAAAAAAATCATTAAATTCATTCATTCTTTTCATAATCAGATGCAAATATGTAGGTTGAATTTACCCAATGCATGCCAGACAATTTGTAATCATATTTTCAAATCAAAAGCAAAAAAAGTGCCATAATAGTTTAATAGCCAACAACCAGTTTTAAACTGCTGATTTTATGAATGGATTTTGAATTTTTATATTTGAGAAAGGTTTGTTTGAATTAATGAAACACTATACAACTATTAAATGAATTTGAAAAATTGGCTAAGCCAAGACTATGCATGTTTAAATGTTTAAAGTTTCACAATAACACTATGACATTCAAAATGTCAAAATTTTGATCTACACTGTTAACAAGATCTAGTTGCTATGCCAGAATGTTGCTGCAGAAGATACCCAGTATTGTTTGTTTTTGAAAATGTGTGATTAAAGTTTTTTCCAAGACAAATGTATAATTTTTTTTCATGAATGTGAGTCTTCATGCCTTCTCCATCACATAATACTATTTTATCAAATAAATAGCATGAAAAATAGTGTAACTAGAGATATTGTGAGTGAGCTCACAAAATATAACACCCTGCTGCAGTTTTTTTAAAGCATCCATTCAAATTTCGTAAATGTGACCTTGAACTTGCCAAAAAGACTTTGGTTAAAAAAAATAAGATATTCTCTGGTCATTAGTGAAATATGAACATACAGTGTTTTTCCATTAGAAAATTATAGGCCTTTTATGAATTTCACATTTTTTTAAACCAGTGACCTTGAACTTACCGGAATGACCTCAAAGTCATGGCACACCCTAAGGACATAAACAATCTCTGTACCAGGTATGAGCTTCCAATGATTCTCCATTACAAAGTTATAGCTTGGACAAGATTTTTCAAGTTTTTTTGCTGGTGACCTTGAACTTGCCGGAATGACCTTGGGTCGAAGTCGTGACAAACCCTCGGGTCATAAGCAATTTTCTTTCTGTACCAAGTATGAGATTTCAATGATTCTCCATTACAAAATTATAGCCTGGACAAGAGTTTTATAAATATTTTTTTCTGCCAATGACCTTGAACTTGCCGGAGTGACCTTGGACCAAAGTCTTGACACACGCTTGGGTTATAAGAAATTTCTGTACGAAGTATGAGCTTTCGGTGATTTTCCATTACAAAGTGATTGTACGGGCAGACGGAGAACGTGATTTCTATATACACCCCCCTCCCCAAACTTTGTTTTGGGGGGGGGGGGTATAATCATATGGAACGTCAAATGAAAATAAAACTGAATTAAATGAGGATGCTTTTAATTATTTGAAGAAATTGATTTCAATTTTGCAAACATTACAAGATCAATTTATACAAAAGTGGTCCAGTGATGTAAAAAACTTTTCAAGGGGACATATGTAGAGAATTACGTTTCTAATTTAAAATTCACACATCAAATCATCGCCTACCAATAGATGGCCATGGCATGGTAAATGACCACAGGCACTTGACGTTTTGAATCTTTCTCTTTATTGATAAAAATATCACCATACTAAAATAAGGGGATATTTTTTTTTATCACTTAAAGAGTTCTATATAGTATTGGGATATTTTCATCAATAAAGAGAAAGATTTAAAACGTCAAGTGCCTATGTGAATGACAGTATACTTTGTAATAATGCTCAAATTGTTGATGAATTTCACTATACACTAGAATGAAAAGCTTTAATAGAAAAGATCATCTGATAATTCTTATTCTCATAGACATAATGTTATTTTTTTTTTTGGAACTAATGTCAAACAAAAACGAAAAAAAAAATGCTGAAAAACTATGTATGTTTATCCTGACACAATATGCTGCTTGACTTTTTATGCCCCTTTTCGAAGAAGGGAGGGCATATAGCCGCATATTGCTTTGCTGCTGTCTGTCCACCAACAGTTTCCGTTCAATTTCTTTGCAGAGGTTGCACATACTGAAATGAAATTTGGTATACAGATTTATCATAAAAATATCTAAGTCAAGTTCTGTTTTGGGTATGATCGAGCAATTTTTCACAGCATTATGCCCCTTGGACTTTCCAAAATTTCAATTATTTGCAGTTTCCGTTCATTTTCGCCACTGAGGTTGCGCATACTGAAATGAAATTTGGTATGCAGATTTATCATAACAATATCTAGGTCAAGTTCTGTTTTGGGTACGATCGAGCAATTTTTGACAGAGTTATGCCCCTTTGACTTAAAAAATTCCAATTATTTGGGGGGGGGGGGCATAAGTGTTTCACAAATATCGCTTGTTTATTTTTAGCTCAAATGAGCCGAAGGCTCACTTGAGCTTTTCTGATAAAAATTTATCCGCTGTCTGTCGTAAACTTTTCACAATCCAGAGCCATTAGGCCAGTTTCAGCCGAACTTGGTACAAGGTATCCTTTAGGTAAAGGGGATTCAAGTTTTTTTTCCAATGGGAGATAATTACGAATTGATAAAATATTAATAGCATCTTTTAAAAATCTTCTCAAAAAACGCTCGGTCAAAATATTTGAAACTTGTGTGGCAGCATCCTCTGGTAGTGTAGATTCAAGTTTGTTCAAATCATGACCCCCGGGATAGAGTGGAGCCAAAATGGCCGATCAAAGTTTTACAAAGGAATACATAAGAAAAATCTTTAAAAATCTTCTTCTCAAGAACAGTAAAGCCATGATTGGTCATATTTATATGGAAACATCCTCAGGTATTGTAAACCCCAAGGATAGGGAGGGGCTAAAATGGACGATCAAAGTTTTACAAAGGAATACATAGGAAAAATCTTTAAGGTCAGACGACACATTACTCAATTATATGTTTTGTATACCTTGGTATTATATCAAAAATTATTCAAAATTGTCATTCTCTTGTGATTTCTTAATTGTTTTCAATATGTTTTAAAAAATAAGTACACCAGAAATTGTAACATTGGCAATTCAAAAGATTACGTAAATGGATTATATAGGAAATATCACCCTCTGGTATCTTGCCCAAATGCCTGGTAAGGTACCTCAATTTTTGGTGAGTAAACTTGTTTAAGTAGCAATACTTCAATGACAAATTCTTGGGAAAAATTATATATTTTTGAGGAACGTGTCGTCTGACCTTAAATAATTTCTTTTCCAAGAATTGGTCATATTTATATGAAAACATCCCCAGGTAATATACATTCCAGTTTGTTCAAAACATGACCCCCGGTGGTAGGGAGGGACCATAATTGGCAATCAACGTTTAGTCAAGTAATATAGATTCCAGTTTGTTCAAAACATGACCCCCGGTGGTAGGGAGGGACCATAATTGGCAATCAACGTTTAACCAAGAAATACATACGTAAAATATTTATAAATCTCCTCCTCAAGAACAACAAGGCCATATGGTCGGTCACATATATATATGGAAGCATCTTTAGGCAGTGTAGATTTTAAAGTTTGTTCAAACCATGACTTCCCTGGGATAAGGAAGGACACCACTGGCGATCAAAGCTTTACATAGGAATACATAGGAAAAATCTTATATAATCTTCTTCTCGAGAACAGCAAAGCCATGATTATATGTATTTATATCGAAGTATCCTCAGGTAGTGTAGATTCAAGTTTGTTCAAATCAGGATCCCCGGGGGAAGGGAGAGGCCACAATGGATGATCAAAATTATACATAGGAATATAGGGAAAATCATTAAAAATTTTCTATTCAAGAACAGCAAAGCCTTTATCAGTCATCTGACGCTTGTATATTTCTTGTATAAAAATTTTACAAACATTTTGGTTTGAGCGAATATAGATTGAACTTGAGCACATTAATTGTATTGTTGCGAACATCAATTCAATTGATGAGAACAATCAAAGATTTCAAGCACGCTGCATTAATTAGTTCAATTTTTCCTCATCAATTTGATTGATGCATGTAAATGACTGCGATTCGGGAGGGGGGGGGGTACTCCATGTTATTCGTAGTTAGATAAATTGTGTTCTTATTTTTTTTTAAATTATGAAACAAGTGCATGTGCAATGTGGTGGAATTATTTCTTGCAAAATTTTATTTCGACCTCGTTATAAATGATTTAATCTCTAATTCAATTGAAGATATCTTTATTTTACTACGATTTTGTCAGAGGAATTAATGTGCGCTCAATTCTTTTAAAGAGAGCAATTAACAGATTAAAGAGATCTCTATTTGACTTATGATTCGTGAAATATAATAATGAATATCACTAATTATTTCATAATAAGTTGCTCTCTCTTTAGGGGAATTGCTGCGCGCATTAATTGAATTAATGACATCATTACCTCATTGAAGGGAGCAATAATTCAATCGAGGAGAGAAATAATTCGCGCACTCAATTCCATCCAAACCATGTAAATGATGTATTTCAGGCCCGTAGAACGCGGGGGGGGGGGGCACTTTTTCTGAGTATAGTATTTTGCTATGGTAAATTTTCCTTTATATGTTTGTTGCCCCCCACCCCTTTTGTAGCTGTAAGATCGAGCACTGGAAAATTCCAGGATTTGGACAGTAAATTAGGGTTTTAATCTTTTTTTCCCTTGGCTTGTGAGATTATTCTGGGAAGTTGGTCTCTTCACTTTTTGGTAAGTTTAGGTTTTTTTGTTTGTTTTTTGTTTTTGTTTTTGTTTTTTGTTTGTTTGCTTGTTGGGAAGTTGCCCCCCCCCCTTTTGAAACCGTTGCTACGGGCCTGCATGGAATACAAAAACAGGGCTCTAACTGGCAATTAATTTATTCGCCATAGCCATAGACACTTGTTTCAGTAATAATTTTTTTAACCCATAGCATAATACTAACTATTATTATACTTTGGGTTAAAAAATATTACTGAAACACGTGTCTGAGCTATTATAAACATTTTGTTTGAATACTTATTTCATCTACAATCTCCTCTGCGCTTAACAGTAGATCCGCCTTTTTTTAGGTTTTTAAAAAGACTTTAATGTACTGCACACTAGACTTCGACATAACTATGCATTAAGTATTGATCTTTATAGGTGTAAGATTATATTTAGTCCATTATGCTCTTGTGGAAAGGTAGAAGGCACGCATCGTTATTTTTCTCATGTCCAAATTATACTGAGGCCAGGAAAATTGTTTTTTTTTAACGAGTTTTTGAGATTTTATAAAGTTAATATTGTTGACACCAATTCTTTCTCTGGTGAGATACTTCACTCAGTTTTGCTCAAAAGGAACATCCTTTTCCTATTGTACATTCAAGTATTCAACATTTTGGTAGAATTAAATGATTATTCTTGTACACTATTATTGTAAATTAGCCATATTTTAATCATGTTGTGAGTTAATCAAATTTATTCTATACAACTGTGTGACACATGTAAATGAAAATTTTGTAGACATTTCATGTAGGGATCGAGATGGTTACAATAAAATACGCTCAAATCATATAGAGATGTTCATCTCCTATTCTGTTTACTCTCGCATAAATCAAATCAAATACCAATAACTCGATCATTTCCATCTGTCTGTTTAGATTGGAAGACGGTGATTTAAGTTTTACAAGAGTTTTCCTAAATTTGTATGATAACAGAGATATTAAACATTTTTCAGATTCAAAATTGGTTTTAAAAATTCTATAATTCACACTTTTTGATGATTCATGAAATTCACTATTCCACTTTTGAATATATACATGTATATTCATCTTCAGACCTTCGTTTGACTGTTGCAGATCCATTTTACATTATAAAAAGTTTGCTCATACAATACATTTGATAAACCACAGTTGTCAAAAATATTTTGTATAAAGGAAATCCAGTGGTTTGCCACGTCACCTTTATCAGGTACAAATATACAATTATACACAACTTATTTTCTTTTCCATACACAAGTTTTGTCCAGAATGTGATAACTCTAGAGTATATAAAATGTATAATGGAAACCGCCCGGTTCACCATAAACCATTAACTTGGTGTAGTGCTTTTTAGGTCACCTGAGTCACTCAGGTGACCTGTTGCTTTCCGTTTTTGTCCGTCGTCGTGCGTCGTCCGTTAACTTTGAACATTTTCAACTTCTTCGCTAGAACCGCTAAACCAATTTCAACAAATTTTGGCATATAGCATCTTTGGATGAAGGGGGTCAAAAATTGTGAATTTCAGGGTCCCTGCCCCCGGTGGCCCAAGGGTGGGGCTAAAACCACCAAAATTGATGCCATCTTTAAAAATCTTCTTCTTTACCCCTGGACATTAAGCACTCAAACTGTTGACATGATTGTAATAAGCATTGGGCCCTCTACCAAAATGTGAAATTCATGACCCCAGGGTCATGGGTTCTGGTGCTAGGGTGGGACTATATAGATCATATAGTGAAAGTGCATTATTTCTTTGAAAATCTTCCTCTCTTCTATTTAAACAAACTAAGTGCATGGTTATGATAGGCAATGATGCCTTTTCCAAAATTGTGAAATTCATGGCCCTGGGTCAGGGGTTCTGGTGTTAGGGTGGGGCTCTATTGATTATATAGTGAAAATGCATTAATTCTTTGAAAATCTTCTTTTCTGCTCCTGGGTATTATTTAAACTAAGTGCATGGTTATGACAAGCATTGATTCTTTTTCCAAAATTTTGAATTTCATGGCCCCTTGGTCAGGGGTTTTGGTGTTAGGGCGGGGCTCTATTGATTATATAGTGAAAATGCAGTAATCCTTTGAAAATCTTCTTCTCTGCTCCTGGGTATTCTCTAAACAAACTAAGTGCATGGTTATGATGCACAAGGATGCTTTTTCCAAAATTGTGAATTTCATGGCCCCTTGGTCAGGGGTTCTGGTGTTAGGGCGGGGCTCTATTGATTATATTGTGAAAATGCATTAATTCTTTGAAAATCTCTGCTCCTGGGTATTATTTAAACTAAGTGCATGGTTATGATGCACAAGCATGCTTTTTCCAAAATTGTGAAATTCATGGCACCAGGGTTGGGGGGAGGGGGGTCTATTGATTATATAGTGAAAAAGCATAATTTCTTTGAAAATATTCTTTTCTGCTCCTGGTTATAAAGCAAAGAAACCAAGTGTATAGTTATGATGAAAAAGAGTGCTTCTTCCAGAATTGTGAGTTTCATGGCCACTAAGTCAGATGTTCTGGTGTGAGGGTGGGGCTCTATTGATAATATAGTGAAAATGCATTAATTCTGTCAGATAATCCTGTCTGCTCCTTAGTGTTGAGCATATAAACAAAGTGAATAGTTATGATGAATAACTGTGCTTCTTAAAAAATTTTAAAAACTTGTGGTCCCCAGGTTTTGGTGTTTCCATGGCCGGGGGGGGGGGGGGGGGGGGTGTTCCATATTGATAATAAAGTGAAAATGTGTTAATTATTTGAAAATCTTCAACTAAGTGCATAGTTAAAATGATGAAGGTACCTCTACCAAATTTGTGAATTTCATGACCCTGGGACATGGGTTTTATTTAGTGTACAGTAGGGCTGTGTTGAATCTGTAGTGAAAACGCATTATTTCTTTGAAAATCTTCTCTGTTCCTTGGCATATGAAAGGCAAATTTAATAAAAGTTTTAATAAGCAATGATATTTTTACCAGATTTTGAACATCAGGACCATTTGGTCAAGTGTTCTGGTCCTGGCCAGGAAACTTGAAACTTTGAAACTTTTTATTTCACTGAAGTCCCCACATGGGGTATTTTAGTACAATGAGAGTTTAACAATTGAACAAATCAACATGTGAACAGTTAACATAATGAACTACAGAAAGATCTTTGATATGGACAGTACTGACGGTCGTCAAAAAAAATTCGTTTAATGTTTACATTGTAGGAAGTTCAGGCATGAAATAATTTAAGAACAGTTTTACAAAACTTAGCTAAACCTCAAATCATAAAAAGATATTGTGTTTGGGTTCATGTAAATATTGCTAGGTATAAATTTCTGTCTTTCATTCTTAAAAAAAGGACACAAATAAATAATGAAACTCATCACCAAGTCAATTGTTATTGCAGAGGTTACAATGTCTCTCATATATATCAATACTATAAAATCTACCAGCTTCTATTGGCAAGTTATGACTGACACAACGAAATTTGCATAAATATAATCTAAGATCATTTGGTAACATGTGAAAGGATTCTAAAATGCTGCAGTTTTCAAAACCCCATACTTCTACACCATACAACAAAATAGGTACAACCATGGTGTCAAAAAGTTGCAGTTGCATATCAATAGGTAAATTTAATTTCCTGGATTTTCTAAGAACAATATACATAGCTTTTGGGCTCCATTAATTCGTATTCAACTGAGAGAAGTCATTCCCCTTTGCCATTCACTTTTGATAATTAATCACTGTAAATAATGTATTTGAAAGTTAATAGAATAAGACTGGTGGGGGCCAAGTGGGCGAAGCCCCCGGAAGCTGGCGAATTTTCAGCATTTCTGACACTTAATTTTGAGTTTCAAGAAAAGAGAGTTACATTAAAATAATCAGAGTTTCAACTTTTAAAATGCTTATTTCCTCATCATGAAATTAACGATAAAGAAGAAAAGTATTGCCTGATTTATGGTGGGAATTAATTTTTGTTTTATTAATATTTTTTTGTGTGAAAATGATGCAGAAGCACTTGCGTACGCCTAGCTACGCGCCTGGAAGTACATGATTAAAAATCACACCATTTCACTGCAGGGCACTTAGTGATATTCCAATATGAATAAAAAAAATGTCTCAGATATATTATGACAATCATATTAAGTTTTACTATGTTTGTGACTTGGTGCTGTTGGATTAACAAGCAGTTTAAACTACTGTAAGTTTAAACTATAGACATTATTGGAAGAGGTGTGGCATATTTTGCCGAGTTGGATTTTTATAATTATGTATTTTTAAGCCTTCACAGGACAGAATATTCATTTCCAGAAGGACCAGAGACAGTTATTTATTTTCTTGCCTGTGGACATTTTGTTTATTTTCAACATTTTAAAGGGCAACCTACAAACCCTAAAACGTGCTACTACACCTCGGAAACGAAACGAACCGTTCCGTGCAAGAAGCCTACCGTACCGTGCACAAAGCGTACCGTACCGTGCACAAAGCGAACCGTCCAGTACACAAAACGAACCGTAACGGTTCCGTGCAAGAAGCGTACCGTACCGTGCACTGAGCGAACCGTACCGTACACAAAACGAACCGTACCGTGCAAGAAGCGTGCCGTACCGTGCACAATGCGAACCGTACCGTTCATGAATAATTTTTGAAATAATTATGCAAGCCACGCCCCGAAAGAATTCCGAATGTATCAATGACCAAATACAGTAAGTCATTTTCTTTTATTTCTTTCGACGCAGCGCCCGTTAAAGAAGTACGGAAAATATTTAAATATTATTATTAAGTACCATGCATCTGGACTTACATCTTAATATAAGGAAACTACTAAAAACTAGTTACGACTTCAAAACAACTCGACAGAGTGTGAGGCGATTCCTTATTCGCTATGCATGATCGGGTTGTACTTGACTAACTTCTTTTTTCATCGTAATATTTTCGTGTACAATTTATAATAAATAAAAGTGAATTTATTTAAATACATTATCGTTTATTTCTATAGCTTTTATCTACCCTATTCTTGTCTCTATGAACGTTTTCGGAAACCAAGACACATTGAAAAATGTATTAGGATACTGTGCTATTTTCCGAAATCAAGCCCTTAAGGACATACGCAACGTAGTTTGAACATTATTGTCTTTTTCCCTGGAGTTGAAGAGTTCCAATACTTATAGAACCTGTGTGCTACTCTTTTAATGTCTATATATGGTACTGTACACCTCTTTTAAAACAAATTTGGATGATAAAATCATCTAGAATATATGTTTAGTAATTTTTGTATATTTTTCTTTGAATAATACAAGAATTTTCATCAAATGATATCTTTTCAAAACCCCTGGTAATGCATGCTGATTTTTTGTCAGCGAACATCTAATGGTACTTTAAATCTAAATTAAGAATATCTTGAAAAATTATCGGTAGGTAAGGTACATGTATGTTGCGTATGTCCTTAAAATCATTTTTTTTTTATTCATGTAAGTAACAGTTTTAGAGAAATAATTACAGATTTTGCAGCAACAACAACAACAACAAAATTCAAAAAAAAAAAATACGAACTAAATTGTCAATTTGAAAGCGTACATGTTAAAATGTAAACGCCCCTCATTCACAAGAAAAAATAAATAAAGGCGATGCATATATAAATAATATGTGTTGGTTCACACTCTTCTGACCAACCCGAGATGTTATCGCCAATATAACATACTGTCAAAAAGTTCGATCGCCACATTTTCGCATGGAATTTTCAGTTTAATAGTCATACATTTCTTGCCATGGTCTCGTTATCTAGACTGACGTCTTTCTATAATTTCGTTATTTACTCTAAAACATTTGAAAATTTCGATCAAGTATTGTCATCACACGTGCACAGGTAAAAACTTAAGCTGTCAGCGGCGGATCCAGGAATTTCATAACGGGGGGGGGGGGGGGGCAGTAGAAGGCAGGGGGTCTGGGGACTGCATTGAAGCCCCCAGCGGGTCCAAGGTAAAGCCCTGGTGGGGGTCCTGGGGCGAAGCTTAATTAAAGTAACAGTTTTAGGGAGAAATGTTTACAGATTTAGCAACAATAACGAAATTTTTTTTAAAAAATTACGAACTAAATTGTCAATTTGAAAAGCGGACATGTTAAAATGTAAACGCCCTCATTCACAACAAAAAATGAAAAAAGGCGATGTATCTATAAATAATATGTGTTGGTTTACAACGAACTAAATTGTCAAATTGAAAGCGGACATGTTAAAATATAAATGCCCCTCATTCACAAGAAAAAATAAATAAAGGCGATGTATATATAAATAATATGTGTTGGTTGATTTGATTTGAACATATTTTATTGCAATAAAAATATACAATGGGATTGGGCACAAGTTCTAAAATCTTAATTTGCCCTCTCCCTACATGTTATATCACAAAAAATTGAATCAGACGTGTCCAACAGTATGTACAGAGTAAATTAACTCACAACATAGAAACATATACTGCTAAATTATTGACTATACACATTTTTAGAAAAATCAATTAAACCTGCCTGAATGCTGAATATAAGAATGAACAATAGAGTAGAGATATTCATTTTCAGCAATACCGAGTGAAGTATCCTCCCAGAGTAAAGTATGAGTGTCAACAATATGAACTTTATTAAATCTCAAGAACTTATCGAAGAAATCTTTCCTGGCCTCAGTGTAATTAGGACATGAGAAAAAATAATGATGGGTGTCTTCTACCTTATCACAGAGCATAATGGACTAGATATTATGTTGTTCACCTAATGAGTATAAAGATCAACGTATAGCACACAATTGTGTCGAAGCCTAGTGTGCAGTATATTGTAGCGTCTTTTTCCAAAACTGAAATAAGGCGGGGCTACTGTTATTTTTTGTGTGATTTTACTTTTAAAAGCAGATAAGGAGCTCGAGAGTCTTGTGTGTAGCGATGAAGAATTCCACTCGTTTACTACAGTTGGTATAAATGATGATTTGTATGTTTGCAGTCTATAGACGGGTATATTATAATTTTGATAATTTCTTGTTGTATACGCGGAAGCATTACATCGCATTTCAGGTACATGTATAATTTCACGTAGATAATCAAATTATTATGAATTTGATTTGAATATGAGTGTTGGTTTACACTCTTCTGAATAACCCAAGATGTTATCGCCAATATAACATACTGTCAAAAAGTTCGATCGCCACATTTTCGCATGGAATTTTCAGTTTAATACGTACATTTCTTGCCATGGTCTCGTTATCTAGACTGACGTCTTTCTATACTTTCGTTATTTACTCTGTTACGGTTTGCATAACGTTACGGTAAATTGCTTGGCTGAATACAAAGGGGTGCATGTCCGTGCGTAATTTGCAAGGCAAAGGGAAGGTATTTCACCATATCTGTCGGTCAAAAAGAAAGTGATATCTATATTATTTTCAGGATAAAATCAATCAACGACACTAAAAATAGTGGGAATTTAAATAAAAATTTCCTGTTTTTGTTTCTTTGTTTTGTTGTGCTTTTTTTCTTTCTTTTTTTCTTTTTTTTTTTTTTTTTGCTTTTTTTTTCGTATGTATTTTGCATGTGAATCTCGTGGAGTTGTTACATGTATGTTCAAATTAGCAAGTAATTGATTTGTTATAGGGGTGAATTAAAAAAAAAATGACCAAAGGCATATTTATCAACCCACACTAAACATACAGGCAATGAAAATAAATTTCTATGTCTCAGAATATGTCTTTAGATAGTGTCTAAATACCTGCCAAATATCTCGTTGATATCTCAATCAACAAAAAAGTTATGCCCAAAAATAATGCAAAAATTGTCAGGAGTGCAACACCTTTTTGTGACATTTTCAAATTTCAATATTTTTGGAGATCTGTGAAATAAAGAATAATGGTTTATGTTGAAAATAAAGACTTTCCTGATAACATTCAAAGTATTGAGCTTTAAATGTGGACTGTAGTAACTTTTGTTTAATCAAGTTGTGGACATAGCTATAATGTTTAAAAAATGTTATACCATGTCAGGAGTGCAACAGAAAAAATGTAGTGTTGCCAAAAAAAAAAACATCAATTGTTAAATTCTGAAAGAAAATTAAGACAAAAAAGAATTTTCAAAGTGTAAAACAATAACTGATATACATTTTAAAACTTAAAAATGTTATATAAATCACAAGCAGCATTAATGAGAGTCAAGTTTATGTGCATACCCAATAATGTCAGGAGTGCAACATTTGATGTTTTGCTCCCAAGCATGAAAAAACTATTATCATTATATGATTTTCTGATTTCTATTTTGGAAAATAAAGACTCAAAGAACATTTTTACCAAATAGATTTATCAATTACAGGGTCTGTCTATGTTTCAGGTCTATATTTCTACGGTCAGGAGTGCAACACATTTTTTTAACGATTCAAATTTTGTGTCGAAAACACTTCTATTCATGCTTAGAAGTATTCATTAATTAACAATGATCTTTTTGTATAATTTAATACTAAATTATTAACAGTTTTATTATTAAAATCCATCCTTTTTCAATTTTATCAATTCAGATGTGTTTTAATCTTTATTGTGATTTTTTAATGAATGTTAAAAATAAACACACTAAAAAATTGTCATAAAATTCAAGTAATTCCTCCTCAACTTCACTGAAACAACAGAACAAGAACAAGTTCTTATGTAATTTTCACTTCACAATTCTACTTTAAAGGCCCCAGTGCTTTTGGTCAGGAGTGCAACAAATATGTTAGAATTATAAATCATCCAATAAGAATAAAAATAAAGAAAAATGATGAGTAGAATTTTTCTGGTGGGTTACTGTGTTTGTCCTCTAACGGAAGATATGCTATAAAATATATTTTATCTTCTAAGTATACATTTAAGCTAGTTTTTTGGCATAAATAGGGAATAATTCCAAATAAAATTCAAATTTTAAATACTTTCATCTGTTTTAATTCTGAAGTATTGGACTATAAATATTGCACAATTTCATTACCACTTGATGTTGCCAATACTTTATGAATTTTTGTGTTCTATGGTTTTATTTTTTAGATTTTAAAGCAGGCAGGAGTGCAACAAAACTGTTTTATAATTACCAGTGCTTTTTAACTATCTTTACTAAAAAATAAGTTGAAAAAAATGTTTGATACTATTTGATGTTCAAAACACTATGTCTATCAACAAATTACAGAAATTTTACAGTCAATTCAGGGAATAGTTTTCATCATTTCACATATATTTTTAAATACAATTTATATATATTACAATTTGCAAATAATCATGTTTTAAGGTCTTCAAAATATGAAAAACCTGGCGTAAATGATGAAAAATATCAAACCGACAAATTGATTTACAAAGTAAAAATGGGTTATTGTGTTTTATAATTTTTAAAACAATGTTAAATAAAATACATATCAGAGGTCAGGAGTGCAACACAATAATGTAAAATAGGGTCACTTCAAAATCTAGTATTTTTTGTAAGACAACTTGTATACAAAAATTCTTTTTGGGCTGAAATTTGAAGAATGGACTTGAACGGACAAAATAGCGAATTTTTGGGAATTTTATTGCTTCATATTTTTTTTCATATTAAAACTATTCAAACCAGAATTGAAAAAATAATGTAAAATAACAATAAAAAAAGCCAATTTTTGTCATATATACAAGAGAAGATACTCAATCAAAGTTTAGATTTAATCATTTATACCCCTTTTACCATTTTGAAGCATAAAAAAACTATAATTTCTTGTGATTATGTATTTTAGAAAGTCTTTTAAGGTGTAATGATATTTCCTTTTTTCAAAAGAAATTTTACTAATAAAAATTCTAAAACTTTTTAATCCAATTGTCTATTCTATTGCCACTTCAGGATTTTAAACTGGAATGCATGTGCAATATGATGATACAAGTGAAAAATGTCTTATGAGTAGTTGAATTTTTCCAAAAAATTTCAGTTTGGTGGTCATTTTTTTAATTCACCCATAGTGAAATGTAAAATGATAGTACAAATCTCTTTTCTGCTTAAACTTTCAGTAAGGCGTGACTTTCTCATTTCGCAATTATGTGTACATGTATCACTTGTGACAAGACCTTCCCTTTGGCACCATTTGACCTTGACCTTGACGTTTTACTTACTTTTAAAAAACTTTAACCTCCGCCATAACTTTTTCAACGGTTGGTGCCAGGGCTTTCAGATTTCACAGGTATATTCCTCGAGACAAGACCTTTCTTTGGATACCAACATTTTTGATCTCTTGACCTGGAGTTTGACTTGCATTTGAGAAACTTTAACATTCGCCATAAGCTGCCATACGGGGGCATCAGTGTTTCACAAACACTTCTTGTCTTATTTCTCTATATAACAAAGGTTGTCTATGTATAAGTTGTATCATGTATGCAAGTATATTACATTTTGTAAAAGTATTCCAGTGCCTGCATCCGCTATATGCAATGCCTGCATTGGCTCCTGAGAGTCTCCCATTGTCTGTATTGACCATTGAAAGAGTCTCTCAATGCCTGCATGAGAGTCGTCCAATGCCTGCATTGGACCTTGAGAATCTCCCAGTGCCTGCATTGAATCTTATGAGGGTCGCCCAATGCCTGATTGGACTTTGAGAGAGTCGTACAATGCATGCATTGACCCTTGAGAGAGTCTAGCAATGCCTGCATTGCTTCATGAAATGGTCGGGTAATGCCTGCATTGGACATTGAGAGAGAGAGAGTCTCGATGCCTGCATTGACCCTTCAGATAGTGATGCAATGCCTACAGGTATCACACCGGTAATACATGATTTATTTGATACAGAGGGTAATTGTCCTCAGGTTTCACTGAAAGTGGAGGATTTCAATTTGGGTCTGTCTGTCCGTTCGTCTGTAAGGTATCACACCGGTAATTGACCAATCAAAATGAACTTTTACAGAGACTGGGTTTACTTTCATTTTATTCACCTTAAGTGATTCATTTATTACTGGAGTGGAGGAATAGAAATAATGAAATGAGTTAAATTTGTCTAATAAAAGTAATGCACAAATAAAATTTATTAAGAATTTTTCAAAAATAAGAAGCTTATGACCAAAAATGCATAAATACTGTCAGGGCATGAGAGTGAATACTTATTCTGAGTCCCAACCATGCATCACACATATAGTACAGAATGTCACTTAGCACCATGGTATGCCTGTTATGGTTCTCTAGACTTTTTCCATGCTTTCGCAGCTGACATTCAAGATTTTTCAGTTTGCCGGAGAATGTTTTTTGTCATTTTAACACTTTTATGTAGGTGTTGACCCTCTCTTTTAAATTAAGTCTCAGTCAGGATGCTTATTTTAGCATGATTTGTTAGGCACATTAATGTACTGAAAAATTAATAAATTACAAATTAAAGTGATGAAGAAATTTGACATATTTACACAATCAAAATATCAGAATAACCATAATTCAGCTAATAAAGTGCCCTGTTCTTCTTTTGTCACTTCCTATAAATTTTATCAGCAGTTTTTGTACACCCACCCACCTCCAAGAATCATGGAGGATGGCCTGATATTAGTTTCTTTGTTGCAGTTATTCACATTTAAAAGTGTTAAGACCCATAAAAATGTTTAAGATTTATATTTTTAAATTTAAATGTTGAATTTTTATGTAAATTTGGTGATACAAAAAGCTGTAATCTTGAATTAATCATGCAAATTCATCAAACACCTTTGAAATTCCCGAGGAATTCAATGAAAAGAGGATAATTATGTATGTTCAATTGGAATTTCATGGCTAATTTGTGTCTGCAGAGAAAGCCAGTTACATAAATCACAACAATAAATTATATCTGAATTGTTTTCTCCATTTTCTTATCATCAAAGCAAGTTTAATGGAGTGTCAGAGCTGTCCAGAACCTCCCCAGATGCTGATATCATTTGGACTGCCCTGTGTTACAACACAGCTTTTAGATAAACTTCTGCATAGCAGGTTGTAGACAAGTACCTAGGCTTTATTTGGAACATAAATTGACCAGATGCAGATTTTTTTTTATCAGCCTAATATTTAACAATTTCTGTAAATTCTGTCATTCTTAGGAGGGTAAAATGCAATTTTGTTATGTAATAATTGCATAATGGTCTCAGACTTGTGAATTATTTTTTGTTTGTTGTGAAGAACAGTGCATATACTCTCCACGGATACAAAATTGGTTGCCAGGCTTAGTCTATTAAGGATGAAATTCTGCTTCAAAATATGCACAAAAGACTTCTGTCAGAGTGCTCAGTGTGTATTCTTGACTGCTCTGGAGTAAGGGAGATAAATGCATCATATCTCCAGCAATAATGGGAATTAGATCCCCAGACTTCAGGATATTAGTGACAGTTATTTAAGAAATCTCAGGTGCAAAAATGAAAAAAATCTGACAACTTCAAAGGTCCTTCAAGGTATCACACCGGTAATTGACCAATCAAAATGAACTTAGTCAATTGTAGTTCCATACATAATAAAGAAATATTTTTTTTATTGTGAGAAATTTTTTAATTTCCCTTATTCTATTTTTACATTTTTGGTATCTGTGCTTAGGATATTTTATGTACTTTGTAAAATATTAAAGGTTTCTGACAGGAACTATTTCTTTTGGGGCATAGGAGGCCACTTCCTGGGGTGCACACAGGATGTTTATAAACACATTGAATACACGTGGTTTTGAGGGTATATTCCTGTTTGCGGATGGAAAAAATCAGAAAATGCCGTGTAGGTACCCTATTTTTTGGTGTCAGCTGATGTGACTGGTAACGTTTAACACTTCCTGCTAAATATTTTTTCAAGAATTCGAATACCTGATTTTTAATGATTTTTTATTCTATATAGAATTACATAGGGAAAACAATTACCGGTGTGATACCTTACATTGGCCAACGATGAACAAATTCCCTTGACAGATTGACATGAAATTCTTGCATTGGCTTTACTATAAAAAGATTTTCCAAATGTTTTAGGCATTGATGATTCTTAGCGGGAATTTACAAATGACTGCCGTCATGAGAAAAGGGCCCTTAAGGTCAAAATTTTACAAATTGACTTTTTGGTATATTTTGATAGCCTGACTCGTTCTGAATGCAAATATACGTAAAATTTGAAAATATCTGATTCTTTTTTAGTATTTTATGAGCATTTTAGCAAGATGCTTCAAAACAACGTTGACGATACTCATTGAAAACGTAATGACGTCGCGTGCGTCCAATTCAGTTTCCAAACATTCTTAAAATGGTTGAATAACCTTAATCGTGTTGACATAAAAACTTGAGAATCATTTGATTTCTTCTTCCAATCTACTAGTATGCAATTATTCTTAGGGAAAGTCATATTAGTTCATACTATTTTAGAGGCAGATCCAGTAATTTCGTAAGGGGACGGGGTGGGGTGTCTAAACCGGATCTGGGCACGGTTTATATTCATTCGAAAAAATAATACCTGCACAATTCCACGTTATTCTTTTTACATTGAATACTCTAGCTCAATTTATAAAATATATAAAGCACTTTTGTAACATTAAAACATCAAAAAAAGAAGATAAATAAATACACATATGCCTCATATAGAAAGGAGAGATCCGATCAAAACAAGGGCACCGCGCGCAAAGCGGGACATCCCCTCGCTAAAGAACACGTCGATCCCGTTATTAAAAAAGTATTACTTTTGGTTATAAGCACGCATTCACTCCCCCCCCCCCCCCCAACACACACCACGAGCGCGCGTTACTATATCCTTTGTTCAAGAGGATCATATCACCCCATATATACCGGTGGATGCTAATGGGAAATAAATTAAGAAGCGTTATGAAGTGTAAAATTGTTTTTAATAAAAGTTCATTCTGTTTATAAAAATCATAAATCAAAGAAAAGCATCTTTTTCTATCTCCAAGCGGATTTTTTTTTTTTTTAAAAAAACTTTCTTAATTTCTTAATACTTGAAAAAGTTTAAATGAGTTTTCATTGTTCATACTATTCAATTTCGTTGTCTGTCTTAGTTATGGAGTAGAAATATAAAAAAAGAGGCACTTAATCATGTCAAAGCCAAAGGACTTGTCTTCTGAAATTTTATTCCGTACATAAAGATTGAATCTTTTTGTCAACATCTTAATTTTTTTTTCAAGTAAACCACACTTTATCAAAAATGATAACAATTGCTTTTGTACTTTGATTTTTTTCTTTTCATTTATTCATTTCTTTTTGTTTTTATTTGGGGGGGGGGGGGTCACCTATGCTAACTACGCTAAATACTGCTGTATCACTTGAACACAACAATCGCACATTGTTTCTTAAAAGGGTCGCTACTGTAATCTCAAAAAGAAAACAGTATGGGAATTGGTTTCTGTAAAAATGATTCCTAATGTCGGAGTGAATTGGCAATTTGCGGTCATATTGCCATATACTCATTCTCACCTACTGGCCATAGAAATATAGCCTGTAGTCACGTGTCAATTTTAAGCTTATTGAAGCTCGACATTTCAATCCTACGAAAAATAAAATTCATTGTAGAATTGCGCTAGATCTGAGATAACCTCTCTGGATTTGTGGAATTGATAAAATCTCGTCAGATATTAATCACTCATGTCATTTCATGTTAATGTTTACGACGATTGTTTGGCTTCCAACTCAGATTTACGGAAAGTTCTTTAAAAAAGATCTAGAGATGGTTGTACTGCTTTGGATCTTTTTACATATGCACACTTTACGGAGATGGACTTTTCTGAGCATAATGAAATACAGTTGCAATACAGCTTTAACGAAATCTATTTGAAATTGAAACTGAATTTCTGCCGAGACTTGAATTTATTTTTACGCAATAAAGGTCACCCTCTTCCTCTGTGACATCAGCTCACATGGCCGTAGGAACCGGAGGGGCACGAGGGGCCGGCCGTGCCCCCCTACCCCAAATAATTTTGCCGATATATAGAAGGCTATAGAAACATAGCTACTATATGCTTGTGCCCCCTCAATAATAACGTCTGATGACTTTTTTTTCTTCAAAATTAACTTTTTTTCATCCATGCCTTAAGAGCACTTATAACACTCATGTTTTCTAAAAAATTAATTTCCACTTGAGGATAAATATCACAAAAAGATTCATAAGTCAGGAACAAACCCTCTTCATTAATAAGATCATTAAGGTATCTGATATTAGAGTGATACATGGATTTATTAAAAATTACTTTTCCCCCCACAAGGATGTCGGGATTGTAAAATGATCGAGTGTTTGCTGTTACTGTAGTTGGGTTTTGTTTATGATGTAGCTCAATCCATGAATCAAACACATCAACCCAGAATTTGTTTTTCAGTGATTTCTTTATATTTTTGATATATTCAATTCCGCACATTGTAACTTTTTTTTTAGATCTAAATTTGGTATAAAATCATGCAGACCTCTATTTGACAATAAGAGTTATCTCATCCAAAATAATTTTAAAGAAGATATAAAGGTCTTTACATTTATCATCTTTAATTCCCCATCTTCATATTTTTAACAATTACATCCTTTCTTATTCTATGTAGAGAGTGGTTTTACACAAGAAGGAAAAGAACACTTTATCCAATTCTTTATAAAAGTTGTCAACTGGATTTGGAATTGCCATCCATATATATATATATATATATATATATATATATATATATATATATATATATATATATATATATATATATATATATATATATATATATATATATACATATATATATATATATATATATATATATATATATATATATATATATATATATATATATATATATATATATATATATATATATATGATTTAAAAGAGGCAAAACGAAAGTTTTGATAACAGTAATTTTTCCTATTGGTGTTAAGTGTCTTTTCTCCCACTGATGCAAGATTGATTTTATTCTACTTAACTTCGGCTGATAATTCAGTTTAGACATATTTTGAAGTTCTACATCAAAATTAATTCCAAGCAATGTGAATTTGTTAGTCCCCCACTTCTGATTAAAATCTCTAGAAAGCATATCCTGACTATATTTTTTAGATCTAATCCATATTGTATTAGATTTCGAAAAATTACCAGTATCTATATCCAAACAAATATGGGTTCTCATTTTTAGTTTGAACTTTTAACGGTTGTCTTTCAATCGGATTTTTTCTTTTCTCTTTGCTCGTCAATTATCTCTCTTTCTCTCTCTCTCTCTCTCTCCCCCAACACATTTCGAAATCAAAGCTACGCCCTGAGCTGGTCTAATTGTGCATATCAATATGATTTACTATCGATTAAAATTAAAATGGCTAAATACATTTTACATGGTGTTTTTCAGATAAGGAAGCAATTATAAAGAACGCGTATCGCTATATGTGCATTGATCTTTCTCTCTCTGAAAAATATATACATGTATGTAGAATACTTTTAATATTAAGATTACTTAATATGAGACAAATTTAAGCATTTGCAAATTGCTCAGAAAACAAATATACAGTATCTTTAGCCATGCATAATATATAGAGATCGCTATAAATCGCTGTACCTAACAATGTGTTCAATGTCGCGTTTAGATTAATTATGTGTTATCAACTTGATATTATCAAATTGACAAGTTAAATAAATGCATGTACTAAATAGTAATAATATTATTTATTAAAAATTTCCGCATCAAATTTCATCTAATTTGATATTTTTCTGCTACACCTGGAAATCAAATATTATTTCTTGTACACGAAACGCAGTCGATAAAATCTACTTCCGTGTTTACAATATTGCGACTTTATGGCACGCCGATTGCTTCGGAATTATTTTCTACACGACCTTAAACCAAAATTACACGAGTAAGTAAAAACTTACACAAAGTGGGGAAAATATACACGAAGTTATTAAAATTTACACAAACTATAGAAAAACTGTACAATCAGCAAAATATTTACACGATATAGTGAGGAAATTACACAAACGTAACAAGAGGCCCATGGGCCACATCGCTCACCTGAGTAACTTTGGCCATGCTGTTCTTTACCAGATTTCCCCCCACGTAATACCTATTGTGGCCCCGCCCTACCCCCAGGGGTCATGATTTGAACAATTTAGAATCTACACTACCCCAGGATGCTTCCACATAAGTTTCAGCTTTTCTTGCCCAGTGGTTCTTGAGGAGAAGATTTCTAAAGATTTTTCTTATATATTTCAATGTAAAACTTGGATTCCCTATTGTGGCCCCGCCCTACCCCCCCGGGGTCATGATTTGAACAATTTAGAATCTACACTACTTGAGGATGCTCCCACTTAAGTTTCAGCTTTTCTGGCCCAGTGGTTCTTGAGGAGAAGATTTTTAAAGATTTTTCCTATATATTTCAATGTAAAACTTGGATTCCCTATTGTGGCCCCGCCCTACCCCCAGGGGTCATGATTTGAACAATTTAGAATCTACACTACTTGAGGATGCTCCCACATACGTTTCAGCTTTTCTGGCCCAGTGGTTCTTGAGGAGAAGATTTTTAAAGATTTTTCTTATATATTTCAATGTAAAACTTGGATTCCCTATTGTGGCCCCGCCCTACCCCCGGGGGTCATGATTTGAACAATTCAGAATCTACACTACCCCAGGATGCTTCCATGTAAGTTTCAGTTTTTCTAGCCCAGTGGTTCTTGAGAAGAAGATTTTTAAAGATTTTTCCTATATATTTCAATGTAAAACTTGGATTCCCTACTGTGGCCCCGCCCTACCCCCGGGGGTCATGATTTTAACAATTTAGAATCTACACTATCCCAGGATGCTTTCATATAAGTTTCAACATTTTTGGCCCAGTGGTTCTTAAGAAGAAGATTTTTTAATGACCCCACCCTATTTTTTTCTTTTCTTGATTATCTCCCCTTGTAAGGGGACTTGGCCCTTTATTTTAACAATTTAAACTTCCCTTTATCCAAGGATACTTTGTACCAAGTTTGGTTAAAATTGGCCCAGTGGTTCTTGAGAAGAAGTTGAAAATGTGAAAAGTTTACAGACGGACGGACGGACGGACAGCTAGACGGACGGACGACGGACAACGGGTGATCAGAAAAGCTCACTTGAGTTTTTAGCTCAGGTGAGCTAAAAACGAAAACTGCACGAGTGAGAATACAACATCGACATAATTAGCTGCAGAACTGTAGCTCTCTGCTTGAGAAAATTCGGACAGACAAAGCAGAGAGCTACAGATCCAAGCGTTGTGAAAACCTTCGATTTACGCCGCCGCTTTTTTATCGCTCGCTTCAAATGGGTATTATTTCTTGTATTTTATTCTCTCATCCGCTTTAAAAATAGTATCCAATAATTAACCATATATTTTACTCCTATTCTTGATATCTTATTTACCTTTCAACGGTCCCAAACAACCCTTATGGTTTTGGAATATCGGTTTTAAAAAATCCCCATTCCGACGTCCATGTTTGGGGTCGTGCGAAAAAAAAATTTCTTTCAAAAAACATATACTTGCCGAGAAAATGTAAATAAAAAATTCAGGAGGTTCAAATAGCATGCATAATGTCTACAAAGAATACAATACGTATGTTAAAAAAAAAAATGAAATAAATGGAACTCGGGCGTGTTATTTTAGGATGACACCAACGTCGACGTCGGAATGCATTTTTTTTTACTGATATTCAAAAACCACATACAGCCGTCTGGAACCGTTAAAAGGTAAAAAAAAAAAAAAGTATCAGAAATATGAGTAAAATATATGGTTAATTATCGGATACTGTTTTTAAAGTGGGTGAGAGCATAAAATACAAGAAATAATACCCGAAGCGAGCGACAAAAAAGCGGCGGCATAAATCGAAGGTTTTTACAACGCTTGGATCTGTAGCTCTCTGCTTTGTCTGTCCGAATTTTCTCAAGCAGAGAGCTACAGTTCTGCAGCCACGACATAATATGCAACGCATCCTCATTGCGCACATTTCATTAATATTCATTAGAGAACAGCTCAATGTGGCTTGGATGCTTGAAACATATAAGTACAAAAGGAGGAGTAACGTGTTAGTAATCTTTTTTTAAAAAAAAGATTCTTTCAAAATTCCGCTAGACTCTGAAGAATATATACAATGTATATTATACATGTAGATATAATGACAGGCACACAATCTTAAACTTGTAGTATATGAACACCACCGATTAAAAAACATTCTACACAGAATACATGTATAGATAACGTAAAAAAGGGGGTGCATATTACCAGTTGTGTGTTTAATTGTTTTTTTAAGTATATCATTCCTCTATATAGCAATTTCTTTTGAAAGTTTAAAACAATGACATATAGGCCTAAATAAAAATGAATAAAAACAACATTTGATATAATACAGGAGAGTTAACAACAAATCAAACTCTTTTCCTCCACCACCCACTGAGTGTACTTTTGGTAATAATCAAGGATGTGCATGCGTGTCCTTTTCATACAGAGATCCCTCCCTGCTGCATGGTTCTGGAACGAAAGACACCTGTAAGCTAATCGATTAATAGCTATTTGACACACCAATAAAACCTTTGATTAAAGATTATTAGCTATTCATACAAAGATTTTGAAGCAATGTTGCGATCATCTGGGTTGTGGAATTTGACCGAAAACTTTTTGGAAGTCAACAGTAAAGAAAATCGAGCGAATAATTGTGCAACTTGAAATGCATATCTCACTTTTTGATATATGTATGTAACAAAGTAGTACATGTAGTCTTAACGTTTGAGCAACGTGTGGTGATTTCATAAAACTCCATGAAAATGTAGAAAAATTATACAGTCGTTTTACTTATGTGAATTAAAGCTTAATTTATGTAACGTTATGTTTAATGTACTGGCGGTAGTCTATTTTGAATGGTTAAAATGCATATAAAGGAGTCTATAAACTTTTAAATTATAAAATACAGGCACGTAGTATCGTTTTTGAAAAGGGGGGGAGCAGCCAGAAATTTTTTTGACAACCTACCTGAAAAAAACCTTGACAAGCAAAAAGAAAAAGGTAAACTGTCCAAATTCGAAAATCCTATTTCGGGGGTGGTGGGGGGGGGGGGTTCCACCTTCCAATTTCTTTTCGAAACACATTATAATACCAAATTACTTTGATTTTAAATATCCTACAATAAAAGGGGGGGGGGAACCAGCTTTTCAGTGGACATTTGCAATAGAAGTAGGTTATATTTGGAAAAAGGGGGGGGGGGGGCTCCTGATGCTACGTGCCTGAAATAATTTCTAAGAATTTAAGGGTACATATAATAGTCTATCGAAATCAGGATTGCAATTCAACTGAACTGTAACGATATTGTAAGACCAAATTCAAGAAGACATACAAGATGAACTTAAATTAGCTGGGACTATGCTACACATGTATATTTATTTTCAATGCAGATTTTGACAATAATAAACTTGCACACGGTAATAAAACAAAGCATACTGAAGTTTATATTCATCATATGTTTTCTTATATTTATTCGTAGTCATCCTCGAAGTAAAACAAGATCTGGTTTACGCCATTGATACACATGTACAATATTGCTAAAAAGCAAACT
This sequence comes from Saccostrea echinata, assembly GCF_033153115.1. Lineage (NCBI taxonomy): Eukaryota > Metazoa > Mollusca > Bivalvia > Ostreida > Ostreidae > Saccostrea > Saccostrea echinata. The sequence goes on from NW_026889774.1 coordinate 23,375,386, forward strand.
TTTTAATTACTTGTACATGTAGACGTACAAAATACAAATTGCTTAGATTAGACTTTTTAAGAGCCCTCTATATACACTGCACACTAGAGAGTTCTGATTTTATGGTATTTTTTATGCAGATAGAGTGATCTTCCCTTTGATCAAGAATAAAATAAATTGAAATGTACAGTTTATTACTTAATTTGTGATCAAATCAAGCATTTATAACACTTTAATAGGCCAAGATGAATATATAGAACACTTCATTTGCAGATATTTTGCCCACTTAAGTAAACAACAGTGATTTATGTTCATCAGTACTTCATTGACTTTGAACATTTCTCCTGAGGGTAAATGCAAGGCAACCTATTTTGAAAATGTGATAGATAAGCTCAATACTTACGCCTTTACACACTATAATTTTCTCAATGTCCAAAAAATATTTTCCTCTAGTGTATAGAGGGTCCTTAACTCGTAATCTGAATTTTCAAAAATATTAGATATGCACATGAATAGTCTTTTAAAAAGTGGATCTTGTATCAAATATGTTCCTTGAATGTTATTGAAGATTATTTTCATTTTATAATTATACAGTCATGTTCTTTTTATAATGACTATAGATTTGGGTTTAAAAAGTGTTATTACAAAAACTTAGTGTTCGGGAAATAATTAAAATTTTATGCATATGAATTCGAAATGTAAAGAGAATTTGTTATCTTGGAAAATATTTGTCAAACCTCGAGCTCCATAAAGAACATGATTTATTTGCATCACATTTTCAAGAGTGATAAAACACGTTCTTTGTTCTTTCTATATTTATTATAATATCCATTCCCATGTTTTAAAATTGCTGATGTGTCATTATGGTCCAACGAGTTGAAACTTTAATAAATACATAGATTCAGATGTTGCGACTCAATCCACGAACCAGATCCGCCACAAATCGTATGTTTTATCGGTGCCAGGATCATTTGAGTAGAGTTTTGGTATTTCATTTGGACAAATTTTAAGTAACAAAACACAAAACCGCATATACATAAAGCACATAGAGTATATATATTTTCCCCTTATCTGGTCCTTTTTATTAGTCCCCTACCGGTGAAACCGCAGGGGACTATAGGTTTCCTCTGAGTCTGTCCGTCCGTCTGTCTGTCCCTCTGTCTGTCTGTCAGTCTGTCCCACTTGGTTTTCCGCACTTTTTTCTTAAACGCTTGTAGACATTGAGCTGATTTTTGGTATGTGGGTGTATCTTGATGAGTTACAGACCAAGTATGCATTTCGTTCCGCTTCATTGATTTTTGACGGAATTACGGCCTTTTCAATTTTTAAGGTTTTTCCGCAATTATCTTCTAAACGCTTGTAGATATTGAGCTGATTTTTGGTATGTGTCTTTACCTTGATTAGTTATAGATCAAGTTTGCATTTCGTCCCGCTTCATTAATTTTTGACGGAATTATGGCATTTTCAATTCTTAACGGGAACCAAATCACACTTGCCGGTAGGGGACTAGTATTGCTAATGCAATACTCTCAGAATGCTTGTTAAAAGAGGCAACATTTATCAAGTAATCGCCATTACGAATGAGGGTAACACTTACCCTTAGGAATGTCTTGTTTTTTATTGAGTAGTTTATGGCTGAAAATATGCGATATCATGGAAGGAATTCATAATAGTGTAGGCTACAGATATCCAACCAAAATTGATATCCTCATATTTTATAAGTACAGATACATATATAATTAGAAATAAAATATTTTTTTATGTTTGACTTTAAAAACATACTGTGTATATCTAAGGTCAGGCAATTCCCACTTTTTAATCTTTTTGAAAAAAAATATATCCAGTCAACTGAATAATTTCCTATTCCTAAATGAAAAAAAAATCTGCCCAAATGAATTCATAATTAGTACAAATGAGAAGTACCAAAATAAATTCTACAATTTAATGATTATAATCAGCAATAATTCTGCCATCATTTTCATGAAGAATCTACTTTATTAATCGTCGTTTTATTATGCACGTGTTAATTTTATTTTATACAAGTACTTTCCGTTAAAGTTATATCTATAAGTTAGAGAATTTTAAAAGGCCATAGAGCGTATATATTTAAAAAAAAAACAACCAAATAATTCTTTCATTTTTTTTAAAAGGCAAGACCTGTTTATCGTTAGGAATTTAGAGTTTGCTGTGTATTACTTTTAGTTCGGAGTCGAGTGCATCATATGCAATGGTACTATTTTTTACCCCGCATTATAGCAGAAACATGCGATTCCTTTCTTGTCACAATTTATGTCCGACCGGCATCATATAATATACCTCCATATTTTGGCTAGGATCTCGGTCAATATAAGAAAAATATAATATCTCCGAACAACTTTTAATTTTTTTCACACAGTTCACAAGAAAACACTTCATCCGTTCGATTGGCATTAGCTAGAAATCGAATCGAGTTTTGGAAAAGAAATAAAGAAGCAAATAAACACGCATATCATCGTCAACGCCATTTTCTCTCGATTACATCCAGCATTCATGAAGAGATAAAGAGTACAGAAAACCAAGAACACAATGAATATTCTATGTGCATAATAATGATATGCGCATCTGTATGCGCAGTAAAATTGTTTGACAAATGTAATTTTTAATTTCCTCTGCTCGTGCAGTTTTTTATTTTACGTTTGTGCATTTTATACCCTTAATCGTGTAAAAAAATTTCGGATTGGTGTATTTTTCGTTATGTTTGTGTTAAAATCTTTCAAACTATGTGCAATTTTTACCGATACGTGCATTTTTTATTTTACTCGTGTATATTTTTCATCAAGCTCGTGTATAAAATCGTGATCGTCGTGCAGAAAATAATTTTGATGCAATCGGCGTGCCATACGACTTTGACGTCGTTTTCTGCGCATTGTGACCTCAAAAGATAAGGGCCCCTTTCTCATGACGGCAGTCAAATAATATTTATTTTTGTAATAGTCGTCACTGCATTGCAAGTTTATTCATTTTCCTAACGTCCACATAGATTTTGTATTCCTGTAACGCCAAATTGCATTAGTCAATTATATTTACAACAATTTCAATTGCATATATGAATAAGATAAAATACAAATCAGAATGAGACAAAAATGCAAGAAATTAAATGAGCACTTTGTCAATGTTTCCGTAAATACTTTTGTCACGTGATTTTGGAAATGAGTAATTTAAACCAGGAAATGTGTTTCGGGCTACTTTTGTGATCATAAACAACTTCATTCATAAATTCGTTAAATTACTTTCACTTTGGTATTAGAAGCCAAAATTTCTTTCCACATTGCCCAAAACATTGATCTAATTTAGAAAAAATAATTCAGACAAATAAAAATTAGATGAGACTCTATTACTGTCATACTAGAAGGTTATAAACGGTATTTCATTTCGGAAATGCAGTTTTTCATCTCTGAAAGTCTTGCAAGTCTTAGAAGATAATCAACTTCACTGCGTGATTTTTTTTTTAAAAAACACGTGATAAACTTTAATTCTCCAATGCTTTTATATATCTGTGTGTTGATCGCACACTTCCTTGTATCACGGGTAGGAAAATCCATTTGTATCTTTTGCTTACCGGAAGAGTTTTAACGTATAAAGAAAACCGTCTAAAAATGTTGATCAGCATTGCCGATCTGCTCAGTTTTCTCAGTTACCTTGTTTATCCGCGATTTGTCTAATAGTGTGAGTTGAAGGTAAGTTTTCTAAAAATTTGCATAGTGTAATAAATGATTTGGGGGAGGAGCTCCAATTTTATTGATGCGGTTTTTTTTTTTCTTTTTGGTTTTTTTTTTGTTTTGTTTTGTTTTGTTTTGTTTTGTTTTGTTTTTTGTTTTTGCTTTGTTTTTGTTTTTGTTTTGTTTTGTTTTGTTTTTTTTGCTTTTGTTTGTGTTTTGTTTTGTTTTTGTGTTTTCTTTTCTCTTAAAGAAAATTTACTGCAATGTATTATCAATATTTGTTCAAAGCATTTACATGTAAATAATTATACTCAAAAACATAGTAGAATCGAAAATGGTTGTAATTTTTTTTTGAGATTTTCAATAAAAAAATTCTTTCGGTTGTCAATATCACGTTTTCAATGCTACACCAACATTTTATCTGATGCATGTTTAAGACATGTACATCTCTTTGAAGGTATGTCACTCTTGACACTAGTTATACGGTATATCAAGAAATTTTGGAAAAGAAAATTCTAGACATGTAAATGTTTTACTAATTAACTAAAAACTTGCAAAGAAAACTGGGGGCCAGTATGTATCATATAGTATACTAAGTATTTTGTACTAAAATGGTTACTTTTAGGTTTATCACTAACATCGATCATATTTCATGTCAATTAATATAATCTTATTTTATGTAAGTTATTTAAAATAATAAGTATTATTCAAAAAAGATTATTAAATTATTGTGTCACCTTTTTGCACTAATAAAATATCATATTTGGGGCACTTAAAATCTAAACAGGTATTTAAGTTTCATATAACAGGTTTTTTTTTTTAAATAAAATGATTACTATACGATCAAAAGTATCAAGTAATTTAAAAGAAAATAAAAAAAATGAAACGAAAATTAGTAGGAGTAAGTGATTTAATTTTCAGTTATGGGGTCAAAATATGCTTTCAGACTAAAAATTAATTCTTTTCTTGACTAGTGCGTTCAATATATCTGCAATTATTGGCAAAATGTTTAGAACATGTTCTTAAAGTATTACTTGAAATTACATTGAATATTTCTATCATGTAATAAAGTAAAATTTATATGAGTAATAATATGTTAGGCCAAAGTTCAACATATTGAATAAAACATATGTGTAGATTTTGAGAATTTTCTTTTAAATATCCTTCCACCACAAGAAACGGTCCTTCATAAATCTTATTTCTAGTCGATTTTGGGTGCAGTTTTTGAATTGAATATTGTATGATTTGCATTGTTCAATTCAAATATGTTAAAAGAAATGAAATTCTAATGGATAATTTTAAATTAGGAGGTTGTGGGTTCTGAGCAAACTTTTTTTTTCAAAAGCTGAAGAGTGACATAACTTAAAATAAAGTTTCAGCATTGAAAGACCATATCAGTTTTTCGTTATTTTATACGAATTTTTTGCATTTTTTCCAAGAAAGTGTAAAAAAAAAAAAAGTTCTATTTGGCAAATAAAATGCTTTAGAGTTTAAAAATTGCTGCTAATTGCATGATATAAATACATGTCACAGGAGGATATGTCAGACAATCATATTTTTAAAAAGAAATTGAATTGAAATTGCAAAATTTTAGAAAAAATGCTTATTTCAGTGGTGGATCTGGAAATTTCAGAACGGGGGGGGGGGGAGGATAAGAAAGGGGAAATTGTCGAAAATCTTATTTGTTTTCTGACTAACTAAGATGTAAAGTATATAAATTTGCATAAATGTATACTGAGATGTTAGGAATTTATAGAATATATTCTCCTTCTCTCTTACAACTGTACAACTTAACAAAGAAACTGTACACTGAGTTTATAATCTAACAGGAACTATATTTTTGGCGGAATAGCAGCTTAGGAAAATATCACAAGGTTTGCTTTTCAAAGAGAGATGGAGCTAACATTGTAATAATGGGTCTAAAATTAGACTAGATAAATAACAATGACGTATTAAAAAAAATATGTGCTCACTCTTTCCCATCTCCCTCTCTATTCTGTGTGACACAAGTACATTATGTATAAAGGTTTCAAAACGAAATTAACAATTAATATGAGCACATCCATGTAAGTGAAGAAGATTTAAAATCAATGTCAGACAATTTAATGTGTTCGAACACAATGTCCTAGTTAGCACAAAACGTGCTACTTTACAATTCACGTGACAGAATTTAGTATTCACAGAGAAATCACGTGGTGAATTGATTCAACATTTTACAATCCTTGATTACATCAGAGAGAGCAAATGTAAAGAAGAAGCAGTTTTTTTTAATCTTTTAAGCCATGCGCGCATGTTTTTGCTCCTTTTAACACAACATTATTTATGCAAATAAACGGAGAACAATAGACAACCCTGCGCTATGTATTAGTCAGTAAAAAAAAAAAAGTGGGCGTCCTCATTATCGTACGGAGATTCAAAAAATTGTCATGACCCAGTTTCGCGCTTTGTAAATGCATACTTTTATTTAATATAATTACGTAAAGGATCTCTTCTTTATAAATGGAGCTTGGACCTATAGGACCGGGATTGGTTTTAATCATTACAAAAAAGCTTGTTCGTTACGGTCAATGACTTTCGGCTGTAATAATATTCGTTTTCATTTTATTACAGTATGTAGAGATAGGCGGAACACATTTATTATGAAGCACGATTATATTGTCAACAAATTTTGAGTTTGTTTTATCAAAATGTTATTTGATTTGATTTGTTCCCTTACTTTTCATTGTAAATAATGGTAATGTCTATATTCTTATTTTTTCTTGATGTGTGTTTATTTTACAACACATCTCCTTTGATATAATAAAACATGCCATTAATGTATACAAATTATAAAAATTAAATCCAAGGGAGTGTAGATACTAATGTGTTATCCTACTGTTTGAAAACTTTAGATCTGAAATTTATTGACTCGGTACTTGCATGTATTTCTAAATATATTTTTAAAGCTCATATAACATAAGCAGTGCGTATACTTTCCAGCGCAATAACACAGACAAGAACTAGTAGTACAGACGGAATAACATCCTCGCAAGCCAGAGGTCCTGAGTCAACACGTTGCCATTGGACCCCTGGCATAATTCATTAAATATTTGTGGGCTGACTGTAGTGACATCTTTCGGAAAAATTACAAATCTTGATTGTTTTTCTTATCTCTTAACCAATCAGATTAAGTCATTCTATGATAAACAACTTGTAACACGTGCATTTGAGGTGTCAACTGAATCCTTATCTAACTATTTATGAAAGCTTTAATTTGATTGGTGCTTCTCAATGAGAGAAGCAAGCCCACGAATATTGAATGAAATATGCCATGGGTCCAACGGCAACGTGTTGACTCAAGAATGAACAGGCATAAAAGATAGATATTGAAAGAAAATACCCAAAACCCTATAAAAAAAATAAAAAAGGGTATGAAAAGACAGGAATTTAAAAGTGTACAAAAGTGTGGCACCAGGTGGATTCGAACCACGACTCAAAAAGTATCTTCAGTGTATATACCCAACTGTTTTCCCGATCTAGCTATTCGGGCTCTGTATAATTAAAATGCGAACTAGGTTTTTAAAAACAGGTTTCCTTATTTTTTGTAGGTTTTTGATGAATTTCGACCTTAGGGCAGGGTGCCCCTAAAAAATTCGTTTCTTAAATTATTCCTTTCATCACAACCTATCAAAATATCATAATTTTATTTAGGGGCAGGCCTGCCCTGAAGGACTTCTAGGCCAAAATTCATGCAAAAATCTGTGCTTCAACGGACAAAATGCTATTTTGGCCAACTTTAGAGGCTTATTTTTAAGTTTTAAATAATAGATTTAAGGTTCAAAATACAAATTTGAAAAATTTAGATATATATACGTTAGTTAACAACTACTGAACATTGATTTTTAAAAGTGACTTTTTCCGGGAAATTGTTCTCTCTTATAGGTCAATTCTTTTCAAATAGTGAATACATCCCTTGCAGACTGGATGTTGACCATTCCTGCAATTAAAAGAAAAATTGCTTGTTTTGAAAGTTTATTTTATCGCAAATTTCGCAAGCCGTTAAGTGCAGATATCCTTTATTACAGAATAATGAATTTAGTTCACAGTTTTAAACATTTCCAGCTCTCATAGAATTGAAATTTAAAATTAGGGACTTAAGTTTTAGAATACTTTATATAAGATTTTCCAAACAAACTGCAATCATATTACCTTTGTCAGCTTTAAATCTATAAATAATTTTGAGTGAAAAAAAAACTTTTCTCTCATTTTCTTTCATTTTGTCAGTATATGAAGTCCACATATATGAAATTTAAAAAAAAAAAGTATAAAAGGCATAGAAAAATGACGAATATATTCTTCCAAAATTTCTAAAAATTTAGAGGAAATTGGGGTTAACCAATATTTATTCTACATATATTTATAAATGGGTAGCACTTTGATGGGTTTTGGTGCATTCTTGAACTAATTTCTCTTCAACATTTTTAATAAAACAAGCAAATTGAAGGAATTGTAGTCCTCCGCTTTCGGTGTTTTAGTGGTTGGGGTGTAATTATTTATAAATATATATTGTAATGCACATGTCAAATACAAATGACCATTCACGGTAGCTCAGTCGGTAGAGCGCTCGCTCCGTGATCGGGAGGTTGTGAGTTCGAATCTCGGCCGCGACTGACCTAAGTCGATAAAAAATGGGTAGCAACTGTTCCTTCGCCCTGCGCTCGGCACTTTGAAGTGAAAGTTGCGGGTCCTTCGGATGAGACCTTAAAAACTGAGGCCCCGTGTTACGACAGGCGTTGGTACGATAAAGATCCCTCACTGCTCAATGGCCCTGAGTGCCGAGTAAAGGTCAAAATTTGAAGCCCTTCACCGGTATATGGTGACGTCTCTATATGAGTGAAAAATTCTCAATGTTTGTTTGTATGTTGTTTAACGTCCCTCTCGAGAATTTTTCACTCATATGGAGACGCCACCACTTGCCTGTGGAGAGCTGCAAATTTTGTCCTATACTCGGCACTTACGGCCATTGAGCAGTGAGGGATCTTTTTCTTGCCAGCACCTACTGCAACACAGGACCTCGATTTATACGGTCTCATCCGAAGGACCGGTCTTCACGTCCCACAGTGGGATTCGAAACCGCGACGTAAGGATCAACTCCTTACGCTGCGACTCTAGAGCAGACGCTCTAACCACTGCGCCACGCGGGCGACAATTCTCGAATGGGACGTAAAACAACATACAATCAATCAATCAATCAAATAAAAATGTCCTAATTTCTCTCAATCAGAAATGTTAATGTTAATTTTTTTAAAATCAGATCAAACTTCAAGGTAATGGGGCTAAAAATCAAAATACAGTTGAACTTCGGCATTTCAAAATCCGATATCTCGAATACCATGGGTATATCGATTTGATTGAGAGATCCTTAACACTTATTCTTTAGGTATTTAACTCTGTATATCTCGAATCCTGGGATATCTCGAACCCCCCCCCCTCGAGTTCGAGATAACGAGGTTTAACTGTACACTTGGAAATGTCTTGTCACAGGTTTTGCACATGTAAATTATGAACACCCTATCTTCCCAAAATTATCAACAATGATAAAAATTTTTAAAAAGTCAAATATGAAGGTCAAGGACTCTGGGTCAAATATCCTAGCACATTCAGAAACGTCATTTCACAGGTAATGCACTGTCGCCCGCGTGGCGCAGTGGTTAGAGCGTTCGCTCTAGAGTCGCGGAGTAAGAAGTTGATCCTTATGTCGCGGGTTCGAATCCCACTGTGGGACGTGGAGACCGGTCCTTCGGATGAGACCGTATAAACCGAGGTCCCGTGTTGCAGTAGGTGCTGGCACGAAAAAGATCCCTCACTGCTCAATGACTCTAAGTGCCGAGTATAGGTCAAAATTTGCAGCCCTCCACCGGCAAGTGGTGGCGTCTCCGTATGAGTGAACAATTCTCGAGACGGGCGTTAAACAATAACAAACAAACAAAAACGGGTAATGCACTTATCAAATATGAATGCCCTATCTTCCCTCATATAAAAATTATAATCAGTGTTAAAATTTTTAAAATTAGGTCAAAATTCAGGTCAAGGTTAAGAGGTAAAAATCATACTACATTTGGAAGATCTCAACACAGGTAATGTACATGTGAAATATGAAAGTCTTATTTTTTTCTCATTCAAAAGTTATGACCAAGTATTGTTAAAATTTTTGAAAAGTAGGTCAAACTTCAGATCAAGGTCAGGGGGTCAAAGGTCATTATGATAGTATATTTGGAAAGGTCTTGTCACATGTAATGTTAATGTGAAATATGAAGGCCTTAGCTTTTCTCATTCAAAAGTTATGACCAAGGCTAAAGTTTTTGTGACAGACTGACAAGTGACAAGTGCATTACCTGCGACAAGAAGTTTCCAAGTAAGCTATGATATTTGACCCCGTGACCTTGACCTTTAAGTTTGACCTAATTTTCAAAAAAAAGTTTCATTACTGCAAACGTAAGAAGGCGAGAAAAGAGGGCATTCATATTTAACATGTACATTACTTGTGACGTTTCCAAATTGACTGATTTTCAACTCCATGACCTGACCTTGAAGTTTGACCTAATTTTCAAAACTTTTAACATTGCTCATAACGTTCGAATAAGAAAAAGATAGGGCATTTATATTTGTCATATGCATTACCTATTTTAAGATCTTTCCAAATGCACTCTGTTTATGACCTCGTGACTTTGATACTAACGTTTAACCTACAGTATTTTGTTGGGTTTTTTTTCATTTTTTTTTTACATTGGTAATTATGTTTGATCGATAGGGCTTTCATATTTTGCACATAAATGTACATATACATTACCTATGAAAAACCTTTCAGAGAGGTGTATCATTTTTAACTTCATGCCCTTGATCTACAAGATTGAAGGACTCACAAACAAGACAATTACAATATGCCATTAATAAATGCATCCCGACCAAGACATCGAGGGGGGGGGGGACACTATGTTTTGTATTTGCCTGTTCCTGTAGAAAGTGTAGGTTCAATACAATGATTGCTAAAATTTTAGTTACCATCTATGCTCTTTTGTCTTTTTAAAAACAGAAATGAAAGCCACAAAGCAGGGAATATGCTCAATGGTTTTTATTGCTATCTGGAGTCTCACAATGGTTGAAGGGAAGACTTCTAAATGTAACCCTGAAGACAATAAGAACTATCATTCCCAGGCTGACACCTGTTTGCAGTGTGAGATATGTCTAAAAGGAGATGAAGTAATTTTTATCGAGGTACTATGAAATATTTCTTTCATATTTATAAATTATGATGAATAAAGCTATATATGGCGTATTGTTTATCAGTTCAGAGAACCAAATTTAAAAAGATCTTTCCATTTGTTACTTTATAAAAGATAGGACTTTACTGTAAATTACGCAATTTGAATCAAAGATATCAAAAATTTAAAATAATAACCGATTTATTTATCGACGCCACAAAAATGATATAATAGATTTGATTGCATGTAACTCCGCCTTAATTTGATCGCGTGACACTATATTTAGGCAATCAACAATAATGGCGAACAGCACAAGCAATGTAACTGATTCAGAGAGTTTTGTTTGTTTGTTGTTTAACGTCCCTCTCGAGAATTTTTCACTCACATGGAGACGCCACCCTTGCCGGTGGAGGGCTACAAATTTTGACCTATACTCGGCACTCAGTGAGCAGAGGGGGTTCTTTTTCGTGCCAGCACCTACTGCGACACGAAACCTCGGTTTATACGGTCTCATCCGAAGGACACGGTCTCCACGTCCCGCAGTGGGATTCGAACCCGTGACGTAAGGATCAACTCCTTACTCCGCGACTCTAGAGCAGACGCTCTAACCATCATGGCTTTAGTGCTGCAATTTGCCGCAGTCAAGCGCGTGGCGGATCTTGTAAATAATCAAAACAATAAAGTTTAAAGTCAGTTTGACGTGAGGTTATCCGAGCTCAGAATCCGTGAAAATTTTAATTTGAAGGTACATAACATAAATCACTCAATTTCGTATTATTATTTTTTTAGCTCAGATACGCCATATATAGCTTTAAAACTACATGTATTAATTTAGGAACAAGGTAGGAAAATATGGTAACCATATATGGAATTGATAAGGAGGAATACTCAAAACATAAATTTCTTGAAAACATTGTGTTTTGGCTCTGCACAAAGCTGAAATTTGTCAAATTATTATAAAAATTTTCATACGCAATGAAGGAAAAGTTCAATTAAATAACGCACTGTTATACAACCAGGAGTCACAAGCTCCAACGAAGTTGAAGTCCCAAAGTTCATGAGATGAATTTTTTTTTCTGTAAGAACAAGGCAGTTCCATTGAGCACTGTAGCCTATAACCTCTTGTTTAAACTGTAGAAATCAAGTGTGAGGAACTGGAACCCTAAGACAGGACGTACATGCAGAGGATTAAGAACTTGTCACAAATGTAGACCTTTTGAGTGTAGATTTTGTAGGAACTTTGATCGATGGGAGACTGTCTCATGCACATTTGTGAAGGATATCGTGTGCGAGGGAAACCTGCCCCCTACAAAAAGCAGAGAAATACACCCGGGGTATGTAGATCGTCCATCTACAAACTGCTTTTACCTGGCTATTTGATGATTTGTTTTGGTCTATGCAATAATTCACTATTCATAAATCTTATTTTGTAATTTTTAGCACATAAAAGTATACTACGGAAGCCGGTAGGTGCCAGGTAGAAAAATATTTTATCTGGCGGCCGCCACATAAATAACTGGCGGCCGCCAGATAAGTTTCTGGCAGCCGCCAGTTATTAATGTGGTGGCCGCCAGATAAAATATTTTTCTACCTGGCACCAACCGGCTTCCGTAGTATACACATTTTTTGAAAGTTTGATAATATGTGTATTTTCAGTTATATCAGTGGTATTTGGTTGTATTATATCAGACCTAAACCCATGAAAACTGAAGAACAGCAAAGTGCTGAAAACAAATTGGTGGAAATGGTGAGTATTATAAATATATTCTTTAATGAAATTTTGGAGCAGTATCTGTGATTATATAAAATATTTGATAAATATAGTGATCAAACCTTGATAACATTGCAAAACTGTCAAACAGGGAGAAGGCTAAAATAGGCTATGTCTGCTGCCCAATCCTATTCACTTTTGTGAATTAAATATTGTTCAGAAAAAATTCTTCAAAATATCCATTGACTGAAAATATCAAAGTTAAGACTTAATTATAAAATGTGAAGTATTTAGAGCACGACTTGACTTCAAAAATAAAATGCTTTCTTTAGTTGATAGTATGGGAATTGATGTTACATCTTTTGCACAAAAAATACCAGTTCATAATCCCCGTAAGCGGGTTATGTAGTTTTTTTCTGCAATAGCTGCAACTTTAATTCCCATACTACATATATCAAAGAAAGAAAAACATTTTATTGTTATATTCTCTATAAATAATCATATAAATTAGGATTAAGTACTTTAAATGTTGTATAAATGATATTTACGTCATTGCATGGTTCATTGATGGAAGAGCCACTGCTCAAGAAACCTATACAGCTGGATTGCTGAGCGGCGTTAAAGTATTGATAAACGACCGTGGTTTTCATAAGAAATAAAGGAGATCATATTCAGTGGATTTAAATATTATTGTATGAGAGATACAATGCAGGGCCTAAGACAAGAGCGCTCACCGTGCCGTATCTCTCATACAGTACAAATGACTATAACACGTCCATTTTGGTGACATCACTTATTTACATCCTTACTTATCAATAAATCAGATTTAAGGTATTCTGAAGCAAGTTGAAGTTTAAATTTTATCAGTTGCGGGTAAGATTCTTTGTGAGGTGGACGTGGAGGTACATGTAATAGGCGGACAATATTACTGTATATAATTATTGTGAGTCTGTTTTATGTTGTGTTTTGCTAAAATATTTTTTTTTACTTATAATATATTTCCTAATGTTTCTTTTTTACTACTTTGCGTTTACTTGCTTTATATATATATATATATATATATATATATATATATATATATATATATATATATATATATATATATATATATATATATATATATATATATATATATATATATATATATATATATAATTTTGTCTGCAATATTTAGTGCAAACCTATTTATTACATAAAAATTATTTGGGAAATGTATGAAGACAGAAGCTTTTCGAGGAAAATATATTCATGAGTATTTATAAACAAATGAATGTCTGACAATTTCATCCACCTGCCGTTTTTTAATATGTGGCTAGAAACAAAAAAGCAAACCAGAGAATGTTTTGGGATGAAAGTTGGAAAAATATTTTAGGAAAACATATATAAAACATCTCAAAATCAGTATTATTGTCTGTCCGTAATCAGAACGTCCACCACACTCAGAATCTTATAGTCGTGACCGAAAATAATTTGTCAAAACTTCAACCTTCATGTAAATTAGTGAGGTCAATCATTTATACATAACGGGATATCGCTCACCTTATAAGCTCCACCCTTGTATCTCTCGTACAAAAGGAAACTCGATCGTTTGTTTGTTTTGTTTGTTGTTTAACGTCCCTCTCGAGAATTTTTCACTCATATGGAGACGCCACCACTTGTCTGTGGAGGGCTGCAAATTTTGACCTATACTCGGCACTGAGAGCCATTGAGCAGTGAGGGATCTGTTTCGTGCCAACACCTACTGCGACACGGGACCTCGGTTTATACGGTCTCATCAGAAGGGCCGGCCTCCACGTCCCGCAGTGGATTCGAACCCGCGACGTAAGGATTACTTGTAACTCCTTACATCGCGACTCTAAAGCAAACGCTCTAACCACTGCGCCATGCGGAAACTCGACCGTATTCTAAATACTACACAGGACAAAGAAATTAATATGATAGGCATCTCCGTTCACTACTAACAGTATGGCATATGTATCTTAATATGTATGAAGAGAAATGAAGTCGATGAATAATGATGGGACTTTAAAATAAACTTAATATAAACTTAATAACATCCATACAAGTGTCCTTTACTAATTTTTAATCTAAAGTTGAAAATGACTACATGACAAATTTGTCATGTAGACATTTTCAACTTTAGATTGAAAATTAATTTTAAAAAACACACAAGTCATCATATCAGTGAAAGCAATACTATTGTGTCAGAAAGTTTAGACCTTTGACCTCAGGCTTCTCTTGACCTCACTATTCCTCCTTTTGTCTGTGTAATAATAAGCAATTCAACTGAGTCAACTATTTCTTTAACCTTGACGCTCTTCAATTAAAATTTTGCAAGCATCATTTCAATTGATACAATTGTTCATGTCATTAATCATTTGAAGAGAGTAAATCAATTCAATTATTGTGCACATCAATTCAGCAAATTAATGATATCAACAATTGAATTAATAAGTACAATAATTAAGAATTACAGATACTATTTATTATATGAAGAGATCTTTAATTGGATTCTGCGGGCATGAAATTGATCTATCTTCCATTATCTGAGTTTATGTTAAGAAGATGGGCGAACAAGGCCAGCGAAATGCCCATGGTGCGACAAATATAAAGGTGAAAAATGAAACCTCAATTATAACAAAATTTTCTTTGATATTTCATTAAGGTATATTTTAAATAAAATCTGCACAATTTGCAAAAATCTCACTAAGATTGAAATTATTTGTCTATGAAATAGCATACACACTGTCACCAAAGAGGACAAAAAGGACCGTGTTCTTAATGAACATAATTTTTTCCATATGATTGGGTCTTCGCTCCATTTTTTTTTTTTTGAAAGTTTATCCTCAAAGTTTGCATAAAAATAAACAAATTTAAAATTTAAATTTTGGTAAGCAAAACATGAAGCAAAGACACACTAAACCTAAAAAATACATTTCTATGACACAATATTCGTATCTTTCCGAGAAATACTAGTACTTGAAGTCCAGTTAGTCAAGGGTCATATTTAAATGCCACTATTGATCAGGTATTGTAGAGCGTAGTGGTGTTATAGTTGTGTTAGGTGTGCTCCCGTTTTGCACACATTTGATAATTAGGTATAGAACAATAGGTGTGAAACATGTTTTGATAGCAATTATAGTCTGTTGATATCATTAGGGCGGAATGACTTCAGTCTGTGCATCCAGAACTTTTCCTTGCTTTTTCTCTGAGCATCGGTACGTTGGGGAAACGGGAGATCTCTGCAGGAGAATCAATAATTACCGTTCGACCATTAAGACGAAGAAACTCAATGAACCCGTTGGGGAACATTTTAACTTTGACGGTCACAAATGGGAGGAAATGACAGTAGTGGTTATTGACCATAATCCGAAATGGACCGATGCTCAGAGAAAAAGCAAGGAAAAGTTCTGGATGCACAGACTGAAGACATTCCGCCCGAATGGTATCAACAAACTAAATGATTTCACCAGGATGAACGTGCACTAGTCCCAATACCTGATTGTAACAAACAAGTTTATTCTCTCTATATAGTGTTAACTTTACCGTTAATTCGCATTATCAATTCTGGAACAACCCTCTTTGAGTTCCCTGACGATGCCGCTCACGGATTCTGTCAGCCACGATCTGCGCTCCCTTCTATCTATGAGCCTTATTAAACAGATTAGAGACAAACTCCAACCAGCGTTTTAACTTTCAATATGGAACTGACAAATTTTGATACAGGTCGGTGTACTCGGGACGGCTGTCCGATTCCGACTGATCACCCAAAATAAATTCAACAGTATATATAACAATTATGGTGTGACATCTGTAAAAAGGACATTTGGAGATAAATAGATAAAGGTTTTGACACTTGAGTAAACCCTTAAAATAATTGAGGGCCAGATTATCGTCCTTTTGATGTTATTTTGCCTAAAGATAATTTAGCAATATCAAACGATGACAGGTGTTAAACCCAATTGGCTTGGATTATCTGAAATCGCCGATGTTTTAATTCAATAAAGATTAAGAGTCGTAAATTCAATAAAGAAAATGATTTGAAAAGCTCAAGAATTTAGAAAGAGTTGTTCAAAAAAAAAAAAAAAAAACAACACAAAACAGTAACTAAAGTTTAGAAACTAGAAAAATCTCTTATAACAGTAAAATTTTCATCGTGATAGTACACCCGAGAGACCGGACCGTATTTCATAGCGGTCCGGATTTCTTTCTTTACAACTGGTTATAAATTTCAAATTAAACATGTAACATTGTAAATACATAGTGTTTGGTAGTTTAGTAGTAGTGCTAGTTGTTTTTTGTTTTTCTGTTTCCTTTGTTTTTATGAATTCTTAACTTTTTTCTTTGTCTTGAGGAAGGGACAGGGCGTCCCGAAAATTTGACAATTTCTATTGTTCGTGTCGTTGATCATTTTTAGTGCTTTATATAAATTTTCATCCTTGACCTTGTATCTATTCAGTAGATCCGACACTTAGGATATACAGAGTTGTTGGTTGTTGGTTTTGTTAGTGCTCTCTCTCTCTCTCTCTCTCTCTCTCTATATATATATATATATATATATATACATTTGTATATATATCTGCAAAAGATCACAAAATATTTACTGCAAGCGCTTTCGCCATGTTAGGCTCTTCAGGCAGTTATACAAATGTCAGGTAGGTACCTGGTAACGTTAAATAGCTTTGACAATTGTATAACTGCCTGAAGAGCGTAACATGGCGAAGGCGCTTGCAGTAACTACTCTGTGATACTTTTTTATTTTTATTTTTAAATACACCGAACAAAACTGTTCCAGTTCTTCAATTATATATATATATATATATATATATATATATATATATATATATATATATATATATATATATATATATATATATATGTATATATATATATATACAGTTATTTTAATTTTAATAAACTTTACATTGAAATATTGTCAAAGAGATATTGTATTTTGTAGACGAGAATCATTTCATCATTATTGCTTTTATGCTTCACATTCATTATTATGTCTGTAATGGTCATGCTTCATCTGCACAAGGGAACCAGTTTTATTTGCAACAATACAGGTAAGAGAACAGTGTTAAAGTGTAAAACATTGGATAAGTTACAAGTTAATTGTATTTTTTCAAAGTGATAAAATATTTTATGCATATTTTTTGCCTTCATTTATGTGTAGAAACTGATTATAATACACATAAAATTTTCATTTTCTCAAGAAATCTGTAAATAAAATGAAAATCTATTTATTTGGTTTGTATCTTAATGGATAAAATGAGAACAAAAACTGTAAATTGCATGTTTCTAGAACCCCTCCATTACACGTGGAACCTTAGAGTCAATAACAAAGAACCCATTAAATTTCATGCAATCTTCTAAAATCTCCTTCTGTAATCCCTATCATGCAGGTTAACTGTTTGCATGGTTGTGATGAGCATTTAGGGTTCTACTAAAATTGCAAAATTCATGCCAGGGTTCATGGTTCAGGACCAGAGGTGGGGCTTAGATAGTTAGAGTTATAAAGTGAGTCAGGAATGGAGTCGATTACTTTCACAAGTAATCGATTAAATTACAATTACTTTGGATTTTAAAAGTAAATGATTACAAGCTGATTACAGCCATTTTTTAAAATAATTAATATCATCTGATTTACTTTTCCATCATGTTATCATGATAACTTGTGATTACTCTAGATTACATTATTTTCTTAAAAGCTTTTTTATGCCCCCGTATCGAAGATTCGGGGGTATATAGTTTTTGCCATGTCCGTCCGCCTGTCTTTCTGTCTGTTTGTCTGCAAAAACTTTAACCTTGCCTATAACTTTTGATTGGTTGGAGCTATGGCTTTCATATTTTACATGTGTATTCCTTGTGACAAGACCTTTCTTTGGGTACCAACATATTTGACTTTTTGACCTCGACCTTGGAGTTTGACGCAGTTTTGCAAAATTTTACCAAACTTTAACTTTGGTCATACCTTTTGAACAATTGGTGCTAGGGCTTTCATACTTCACATGTGTAATCCTTGTGACAAGACCTTTCTTTGGATTCCATCATATTTTACCTTTTGATCTTGACCTAGGAGTTTGACATACTTTTGAAAAACTTTAACCTTGGACCTTCTTTTGGATCCCAACAATTTTGACCCTTTGACCTTGACCTTGGAGTTTTGACCTATTTTTGAAAAACTTTAACCTTGGTCATAACTTTTGAACGGTTGGTGCTAGGGCTTTCATACTTCACATATGTAATCCTTGTGAAAAAAGACCTTTCTTTTGATACCAACAACTTTGACCCTTTGACCTTGACCTTGGAGTTTGACCTACTTTTGGAAAACTTTGATCTTCGACAGAACTTTTGAACAATTGGTACTAGGGCTTTCATACTTCACAGGTGTAATCCTTGTGACAAGACCTTCTTTGGATACCAACAATTGTAATCCATTGACCTTGACCTTGGAGTTTTGACCTACTTTTGAAAACTTTAACCTTGGTCATAACTTTTGAACGATTTATGCTTCGGCTTTCATAGTTCACTTGTGTATTGTTAGGAGAAGGCTTTTTCTTGGGCACCATTAAGTTTGACCTTGACCTTGATGTTTAACATACTTTTGAAAAAAACTTTAACCTTTTCCATATCTATTCAATGGTTGCTGTTAGGGTTTTCATATTTCACAGGTATATTCTTCTTCGAGACAACACCTTACTTTGGGTACCAACATATTTGATTTGCATTTTAGAAAGTTTAACTTTTGCTATAAGTTGCCATACGAGGGCATCAGTGTTTCACAAACACATCTTGTTTTTTATATAAAAGATTTTGTTTCTTTTTTAATTGCATTTAATATCATTTACATTTTAGATTTTAAATAAAGTTTGGTTACATTTCCATATATGATTTATCTGGTCATCTGATTTCTGTCTCATATACAAGTAAATTCTTCTTTTTTGTTGCGGAAAAAAATCCTGATTTTGTTGAGGAAAAAACCCCAATAAATTAGAGACCAAATTTGACATAGTTATAGTTAGAGATATGAGGATTCAACAAAGTGTAGATATGTATTTAATTGACCATGTTAATATTAGTGATGAACCTTTTAATTAAATTAAACTACCTATTGTTATTTAACTTAAATGTTTTAATGGAGTTAACAATTTGACTGGACAAGCATGAATAGTTCACGATTGTTATTATACCCAGGCTGACACAACTAAAGTATGCTTGTGTTTTACTGCTAATTCATCCTTTTTTGTGTAAATCAAACAAAGTTATGATTTTTAGAAATAGTCACATCAATAAGGTACAATAAAAAATTTTTACTTGTATAGTTAAAGATTTACAGGGAAAACAAAACGTTGTGTAGCATACCTGTTGAAACAAAAATGTCAAACTTAAAAACGAACCTGTAGTAATTTTCCTCAGAATAATTATGTATCTAGGCGAATTGCTGGCCTGCTAAAGCATTTTGAAAGTGACCATTACAGCTGATTATAATTAATGATTAGGATTAACAAATCCCTGAAGTGAGTACTTTGCCTTCTACCAAAATACTATTTATTATTGGTCAGTAGTTCGGCATTTAGGCCGTGATATGGCTAAGTTTGTCATATATTGAATATATTAAATATTCATAACGCTCACTTTTGAAATTCATCTTTTCTCATGAACATCAAGCAGGTAATCTGTATGCATGGTTAGAATGAGCAGTTTGCTGTATACAAAGAATGTGAATTTCCTGTCCTGATTTCAGGTTTAGGCCATATATATGTCCGTCTGTGTGTGTGAGGAAGGGGAGAGTGAAAATATATCGTACCTTTAAAATCTTTTCATTTCCTCATGGACATTTAGCAGGCACACTTTTTGTATGATTACAGTGAGCACTTTGCCATCTTGTGAAATTGTTTAAATCATGATCCCTATGTCCAAGATTAAGACCCTATATGGGGCTACATTAGCTATTATATATTTAGAAATCCCTATACTTTTGAAAATCTCATTTCTGGACATTTAGATGGAGAACTGTATGTAACTACTAGTTTTATGCCTGTATGTAACTACTAGTTTATGTCTTTAACTTAGATGAAATTCATATCCCCATGGTTAGACCAAAGTGATTGCATTTTGTAGATCATCAAATTTTTGCGACACCTTATTTTGGCGAGATAGGTATTTGGTATTTCTAAGTGACTAAGTATTAAAAATGAATTACAGTGTGTTTCTCATAAATCTTTAATCTTGGGCATCTAGGAAACACCTTATGCAGCGAGACTATGAACAAAAATCCTCAGCAAATTTCGTGCCAAGAGAAAAGTCCAGCTTCAGATGAAGACAGCAATTATGGAGAGAACTTTGCCAAAAAGGTCCGTCGGTGGTCATATCCATTCGAAATGGATTATTTTATACATAAAGCTCCAATTCAACATTCTGCAAAGGAATCAAATATTGATGTGACTGCTAACCTAAAAAACACAAAAAGTAAGCTCAAGCCAGAAATTATCGTTGTATTCAGATTTGATTTCAATTTTAAACTTTAA
The DNA here is from genome assembly GCF_033153115.1 of Saccostrea echinata. NCBI lineage: Eukaryota > Metazoa > Mollusca > Bivalvia > Ostreida > Ostreidae > Saccostrea > Saccostrea echinata. The sequence continues at coordinate 23,396,549 of NW_026889774.1, forward strand.
AGAAGTATATGAGTTTGCTTGCAATTAATACTCATTTATATCCTCCAAGTAGCCTCTTTTTTTAAAAAAAAAAGATTTATTACCAACAGAAATTGTAAAAGCTTTAGAAAATTTCAGGCAGATTTGCTATTGATTCTCAAGGACTTAAGCATTATGCACTTATTTACTGATGATAATTCAACATTTTGTCTGAATTGAAATTTAAAGTTGCCTATTATATAAATAGTGCACGTTTTTGAGGGTAACAGTTGAAATTGACACCCCAAGGAAAACCATTATCAACCGACTCGTCAGCGGAGGTTGACAATGGTTTTCCGAGGGGTGTCAATTTCAACTGTTACCCTCAAAAACGTGCACTATTTATTTTATTATACTGAATGTCATTGATTTCGGATGTCATAAAAAAAATCGGAGATCGTCGTTAAGTTCACGCTTAGAAAGCTTTCAAACTCCCCGCGTCTATTTTTCTCAATAAAACAGCTTCGGAAAAGATTTACCAATCTCTTTATTGTTTGTTTGCTACTCAAAAAGTCCTTTATCATCTAAAGTTAGCATTCGCAAGGATGTTTCGTCTGTCGTTTGTTGTTTTCAAGTAAGCTACATCGGACGCAAGCTTTTATTGACGTCGTTTATTCGGCTTCTTTCAAACGCACAACCGACGTTTTGAGAATTCTACGGTGAACCGTACGCGCATGATTTGAACGCATGTGATATTTTAGTAATGTTACCCGTTGTCAAGTGTGTTGCTAACGCTGAGGGTAACATTACGGATTGTTAAATGCGTCTAAACCAATCAGATTTTAGTATTTAACATGAAAGTATAATAATACATGTGTAATATTATACTTTCATGTAAATTAGTTGAATCTGATTCGTCGAAAAACTTTTGTTAAAAAACACTATTACCCGCTGAATAATGAAGCCACGCCCTCCAGCGTAGCAACAGTCAACATTGCTTGACAACGGGTGATATTCCAAAAAATAGTGACTGCAGAGAATTTATGCGCGCAAGGTTCACTGTTATTTGTATTTGTATAAAACATTCAGTATAATATAATGAATATTGCATGTAGATGAGTAACATTGAAAATTTTCACTCCTCGAAAACCATTGTCAATCTCGGCTGGGCCTCGGTTGACAATGGTTTTCTTGGGGTGAAAATTTTCAATATTACACTCAACTACATGCAATATTTATATAATATATTACAGATGACACAGAGTTAACTGAAAAAGATCTTTGGAAGGCTTCAAGGTACCTGGTTCCGAACAAACTTTACATCAAGGTTGCCAGGGAACTAGGACTTCCTGAAGTAGATATACAGATAGTTGAAATGGACTTCAGGAAAGAATCTATGACAGAAATAGCATACCAGACCCTACTGCAGTTGAGAAAAAAGAAAAGACGCATAATGAGAGACACCTTCAAAATGGCCATCATACAACATGACCAGGAAGCTTGGAATAACATTATAAGTTGTCAGTAAAGCATGAAAAAAGCTTGGCGCTTATGAATCAGGACCTGATGATTAATTTCACAAATACGGGAATAAGAGATATTAAATTTTTGCTTCCCAATGTTTAAATATTCTGTAAAATCACATATTTTTGCGGGGTCAAATTTTTGTAGTTAAAGGAAAAAATATTGGTTTGTAGAGATTTAATTTCATGGCTGAAGAGATGTTGAGTAGTTATGCATATAAAATTTTACATTTTGAGGGGGAAATGAATTCGTGGGTCTTTTCAACGAAAATTAAACGCACAGGAAAAATAGTGATCTCACCAATACAGTAATAAGAGATATTTTATTAAAATTTTTGCTTCTCAGTGTTTAAATATTCTTAGATATATCATTGTAGCATAGAGGTATTATATTTTGTGTTATCAAAAGTCTTTGTAGTTATTGTAATTATATAACTGTATTATATTTTGTGTTATCAAAAGTTTTATTGTAATTATACTGAGTAACTGTCAGAAATGTGCTCTCCTGATTCACCGTAATCCTGTTGCCAAGGAGATAAACATATTTTGTTATTGAAGTTATTGTACCTTGAATATTAATGCTACAATTTTATAGCAGCTTCCCTATTTTATTTTATATAAAATGTATTATAGCAAGCGAAAGCAAATGCTGTGATATTTATATTTGATGTGGTAGGCTTCAAAACATTCAGAAGAAATACTGTTTGTTAATTTTGCACCGTAGATTTTCAGGGTTATGGTTCAAACCTTGTCCTCTGCAAGGTCACTTAACACAAGACTGGGTGAATTAAAAAAAAATTACCACCAAATTAATTTTTTTTTTAAAAAAGTCAACTACCCATAAAATATTTTTCACTTATATCATCATATTATACATGCATTCTAGTTAAAATTCCTGAAGTTCCAATAGAATAGACAATTGGATAAAAAAGTTTCAGAATTTTTATTAGTAAAACTTTATTTGAAAAAAGAAAATATTACTATATCCTAAAAGACTCTCTAAAATACATAATCAAAAGAAATTATAGTTTTTATGCTTCAAAATGGTATCAGGGATATATATAATTAGATCTAAACCTTGATTGAGTTTCTTCTCTTGTATATGTGGAAAAAATTTGGCTTTTTGGTTATTTTACATTGTTTTTCAATTCTGATTTGAAAAGTTTTGATATGAAAGAAATATGAAACAATAAAATCCCCCCTAATCATTTTTTGTACATTTAAGTCTGTTCTTTAAATTTAGGCTCAAAGAGAATTTTGACTTACAAGTTTTCTGACAAAAAATACTAGATTTTGAAGTGACCCTATGTTACATTATTATGTTGCACTCTTGACATCTAATATCTAATTTTATTTAACTTTTTTTGTTTTAAAAATTATAACACAAATAACCCATTCTTAGTTTGTAAATCAGTTCGAATTCGTCGTTTTGATATTTTTTATCATTCACGGCAAGTTTTTCATATTTTCAAGACTTAAAAACATGGTTATTTGCAATGTGTTATATATATACACTGTATTTAAAAATATGTGTTAAGTGATGAAAACTATTCTCTGAATCGACTGTAAATGTTTGTAATTAGTTGATAGAATAATGTTTCGAACATCAAATAGTATCAAACTTTTTTTTTCAATTTATTATTAGTAAAGATTGATGGAGATCAATGATAATTATAGAATAGTTTTGTTGCACTCCTGACTGCAGTAAAATTAAAAATTAAAACCACACAATACAAAAATTCATAAAGTGTTGGCAACATCAAGTGATAATGAAATTGTGCAATATTTATAGTCCAATACTTCATCATGAAAACACATGAAAGTATTTTAACTTGGCTTTATATTTTGAATTATTCCCTATTTATGTAAAAAAAAAAAACTGGCTATAGAAAATAAAATTTATTTTATAGCATATTTTCCTTCACAGGACAAACACTATAAGCAACTGAGGTCAACCAGAAACATTCTACTCATTACATTTTTCTTTATATTTATTCATATTTGATCAGTAATAATTCTAACATATTTGTTGCACTCCTGACCAAGAGCATGGGAGTCTTTAAAGTAGAATTGTGAAGCGAAAATTATATCAGAACTTGTTCTTTTGTTTCAGTGAAGTTGAGGTGGAATTACTTGAATTTTATAACAATTTTTCAGTGTGTTTATTTTTCACATTCTTAAAAAAATCAAAGAAAAGATATAAATACATCCGAATTGATAAATTTAAAAAAAAAAAAAAAAAAAAAAAAAAAAAAAAAGAGGGAATTTATTAATAAAACTGAATTATTTAGTACTAAATTATTCAAATAGATCATTATTAATTAAAGAATATTTCTTTGCATGATTCGGAGTCTTTTATCATATAACTTGAATCTTTAAAAAAGTGTGTTGCATTTCTGACCATATAAATATAGATCTGAAACACAGACAGACCCTGTAATTGATAAATCTATTTGGTAAAAACGTTCTCTGTCTTTATTTTCCAAAATAAAAACTAGAGAATCATATACTGATAAAAGTTTTTTTTTCATGCTGGGGAACAAAACATCAAATGTTGCACTCCTGACAGTATTGGGTATGCACAGATACTTGACTCTCATTAATGCTGCTTGTGATTTACCGGTATATAACATTTTAAAGTTTTAATTGTATATCAGTTATTTTTTACACTTTGAAAATAAATTCTATATGGACTTAATTGTCTTTCAGATTTTTGAAATCAATGATGTTTTGGCAACACTACATTTTTTCTGTTGCACTCTTGACATAGTATAACATTTTTTTTCAACATCAGCCATGACCACAACTTGGTCAAACAAAAGTTGCTACAGTTTACGTTTAAGCTCAATACTTTGAATATTATCAGGAAAGTCTTTATTTCCACCATAAACCATTATTATTTATTTCAAGATCTTCAAAAAATATTGAATTTTCAAATTGTCACAAAAAGGTGCTGCACTCCTAACATTTTCAGCATCATTTTGGGGCATAACTTTTTTAGTGAATTGAGATATCAATGAGATATTTGGCAGGTATTTAGACGCTATCTAAAGACATATGCTGAGACATAGAAATTTATTCCCATTGTCTGTACTTTTAGTGCAGGTTGAACATATGGTTTTGGTCATTTTTTTTTAATTCACCCGACTGTGGCTTGCTAAGTTGAGGCATTCCAAAGTCTAATTGAAATAAGATTTCTTGATCTCACTTTCATTAGTCTCCAACCAGTGAAATAGAAGGGGACTATAGGTTTCCTCCTCGTCTGTCTGTCTGTCTAGCTGTCTGTCTGTCAGTCTATCCCACTTGGTTTTCCGCACTTTTTATCTAAACGCTTGCAGATGTTAAGCTGATTATTTTTTTTTAATGTGAGTGTACCTTGATGAGTTACAGATCAATTTCGTATTTTATTCCACTTTTGATTTTTGACTGATTTGATTTTAAGGGGAACCAGATTACACTTGCCGGAAGGGGACTTGCAAAAATTTCTATTTTTGACATTCATAACTATCTAGATTTTATTACATTTATTTTTAATTTATAAAATTCAAATACAAGAAAAAGTCTGATTAAATTATTTCTGATCAATTTAAAATAGAAGTTTAAAATAAGATAATTTAATTATTTCTTAAAATTAAATAATTTTATCATTTAATATATTCAAATATTTTATTAAGGTTTGTATTTTAAGACAATTTTTAATTAAAGGAACAGTAAAAATGTCATACTTTGCAGAGAATATATTTCATATTTACTTAATTTTCTTTGTTCCTGGTCAGTTGAATTATTTACAACCTGGTTGCGGGGTTCACAGTTGTAACTGTTAATTAATTTTTATGTTAAGTGACTAACTCGTGATTGATCCCTTGTGTTAGAAATGTTTTAAAGGTTTTTTTTTAAAATTGGTGTTAAGTAGCCCCTGGCCACGGTATCAAACGTACCATTATTGTGTAACTTTATTTGCCATATCGCACCTATAATTTTTGTATTTTTCTTGTCCCAAAAATTACTACGCCCTATATTCTAAAATTTGATTGGTCATTTTTATTATCAAAGAAAAAACATAGTTTCGGCATGAGCAAAGTTGTCTGTCCGTTGCGTTACTTCTGCTCCTGATATCAAATAAATCGGACGCAACTTTAATTGCTCTCTTTCTTATTTAGATTATTCCGCTCAGCCAACACCTATAAGGTATTTTGCTGAGTGTTGAAGTCGTCATTTTTGCATATTTACTTTAAGTAATGTTTATTTTTAATTGTCTATTTCATAAGTTTCTTATTTAAATTATATGACTATTGTTTAATAGTAAATTATTATTAATCTACTTCAATGACTAATTAAGACAATATTAAAATATTATTTTTAATTTTTATTTTGTAAAATCATTTACAAATTTAAAGATAATGTTTTGTTCACATACTGTTTAAGCATGTAATTCAATTATTATTATTTTAACAAATTATTTACACAATTAAGAAACCAAATGCCACTTTTTGACAAATTTTTAATTGTCCACTATGGCAGTTTGTTTTACAATTTTATAAAGTGCTTGTTGTCTAATAAGATTGATTTTCAGCCTACTGCATTCAGTGAGTTATTTTGTTTTAATGTATATTTCGAAATAAATGGTTTTTTTCAAATCAATAATTTATTTAAATTGTTTATAATTTTATTTTTGGTTTTACTATTACGTAACATTATGTATTTGTTAAATTTTATTTTATTTGTATATATGTGACTTCTGCTCCTGATATCAAATAAATCGGACGCAACTTTAATTGCTCTCTTTCTTATTTAGATTATTCCGCTCAGCCAACACCTATAAGGTATTTTGCTGAGTGTTGAAGTCGTCAATCAGGGAAAAAAATATTTTAATATTGTCTTAATTAGTCATTGAAGTATATTAAGAATAATTTACCTTTAAACAATAGTCATTTAATTTAAATAAGAAACTTATGAAATAGACAATTAAAAATAAAAATTACTTAAAGTAAATATGCAAAAAATAAAAACCTGGAGATTACCTAAACAAGAAAGAGAGCAATTAAAGTTGCGTTCGATTTATTTGCTATCAGGAGCAGAAGTAACGCAACGGACATACAACTTTGCTCAGGTCGAAACTATTTTTTTCTTTGATAATGAAAATGACCAATCAAATTTTAGAATATAGCGCGTAGTAATTTTTGGGACAAGAAAATTACAAAAATTATAGGTGCGATACGGCACCTTGAGTTACACAATAATGGTAAGTTTGATACCGTGGCTAGGGGCTACATAACACAGATTAAATTAAAACGTTTCTAACGCAAGGGATTAATCACTAGTTAGTGCCCTAAGATAAAAAATAATTTACAGTTACAGCTATGAACCCTGCAACTAGTTAAACCCCAACGAGAGTCTTTAAGCTCACATTCCACAAACATATAGTTTAGGACGACTACTATCAAAGTCTTGTACTTATTTTAATTTTCAAATAAAAATCAGTAAACGACACATGTATCAAATCAATACTTTCTTCAACCCGGTCAATTGATGCATGTATTGTTAATACGCGAAATGTAATAACAACGCAAAATGAAAAAAACTGGGATCAACGCAAAATGTAATTTAACACGATTTTAGGATTATTACATTTTGCGTTGGGGTTAATGCAAAATGTAATAATGCACTTTTTGGTTGTTATATTTTGCGTTACTTAATTTTTGAATTGAAGTCAACGCAAAATGTAATATAACAAAACGTAATAAAACAAAATATCAAGTTTTTTTGTATTATGTTCAACGCGAAACATTACAAAATTGATTAAAACATATAACAATGGGGAAGCTCGCTTTACTAAATAGACAGACAGACCTATGACTGTGAGACAAACGTTACGTCTATTACGGACATTACTAAATCTAATTGTATATTTTTTTTAACTCTGTTTCTAACATTTTTTATCGAATACTTATAAAACATTAACTAAATTTTGATTGACATGTCTATTTAGAGATCACTGACATTCTTAATTACCAAAGATTGACCCATGGGTCCATTAAAAGCTCTTGATATGCTTGTACGACGTGCATGTGTACATTGGTAAGCAAATTAAAAGTGCATTTATTTTGTGTGTGTCTGGCGAGAAGTTGAGGAAAGGGGTTACTTCGTATGTTGATCATTGTATTTTTTATGCGCATCCATTTTATTATTGAAGAGAGAGAGAGAGAGAGAGAGAGAGAGATTTTATTTTTGCTGGTCTGCAATGCACATGATTTGTAAAACAGTATGAAATCTTAATTGTCAAGAAACCCCCTTCCCGCTATATTTACACCTTCCAGTAAAAATAAATAGATTTCTTTTCTAAATTTCATGCATGTGCCTATTAAAAAGCAAAAGCAAACTGATACACTGATCAACTAAATACCACCCCCCCCCTCCACAATCACACACATACGTGCGCACGCACGTTTCTAATTTGCAACAGTTATGATTTGAGTATCAACTGATTTTAAATGACTAATGAAATCAATATATGATGGAATCAGACCTATTGTTAGAATTAGCATATGTTTATTTTTTCTTTTGTTTTATTTTCTTTCCGTTTATTTTCTTCATCCACTACTCAATTGAAAATTATTCTCAACCTGACTGACCTAAAAGTGTGTCATTACATTTTGCGTTGTTGCATTTTGCTTAATCTCGACGCAAAATGTAACAACGCAAAATGTAAAAATCCAAAAACCGTGTTATTACATTTTGCGTTGATCTCGACGCAAACTGTAATAACACAAAATGTAATAATCCTAAAAAGTCTATTATTACATTTTGCGCTATTACATTCTGCGTTGATATCGATGCAAAATGTAATAACACATAATGCAATAATCCCGGTTTATAACATTTTGAGTTGTTATTACATTTCGCGTTGTAACAATGCATAAATTCAATTATTGAGTTCAAGAATCAGTGGAATTATTAATGCTCGCAAAAAA